>NW_015386847.1:145394-178119 GCF_001527695.2 Protobothrops mucrosquamatus | reverse complement strand
TTTAATTTATATCCCGCCCTTCTCCTTGCGGACTCAGGGCGGCTAACAACCAGATAAAATGCTACTACCAAAAAACTACAAATTAAAAACATAATTAAAAACAAATATTAATAATTGGTCTAGTAGTTAAAAATTACTTTAAAACCCCCATTAAAATTTTTTTCCCCTAGGCCAGTCCTGCAAGTTGGAATAACCATGTCTTAAGGGCGCGGCGGAAGGAAGGGAGATCAGGGATCACCCTGATCTCTGGGGGTAGTTCATTCAGGTTACTTTTGCTGACTGCCGGCTGACTGCAGTTTGGCACTTGGATTCTCACCGGCTGAAGGTTGACTTCATCCTTCCGAGGTTGGCAAAATGAGGACCCAGATTGTTGAGGGCAATAGGCTGACTCTGTAAACCACTTAGAGAGGGCTGTAAAGCACTGTGAAGCGGTATGTAAGTCTAAGTGCTCTTGCTATTGCTTAGCAATGGAAATCCTAGTCCCAACTGTGGTCACAAGCAACCTGTAGGGTTGTGTCCATGAAGTCATTAAGAGTCCAACTCAACTGAAGGACATCTTTATTATTTTACTACTTCACATCCTGATGGGGAATCTCACCTGGGGCTCTGGAGATCGAGGGAGACCCCGTTCTTGGCCCAGCTGAAGAGCACCCCGGGCACACCCTGAGCACTGCACTGAAGCACAGCGTGGCTTCTTCCATCACCCGAAGCTGCCACTTTCCTCTGCCCAGGGCCCTTGATGATTTCTGGTGGGTCTAGAGCGGAAAAGACATGTGTGGTTAAAAGTTGTGTTGCATTTGTAAGCTACTGGCTGAAAAGCAAAGCTAAGAAAGGGATGACATCAAGGGGCTCAGAGAAACACTCCAGGGATGGGTGACAAGCAATTATGACAAGTAAAACATCGGATTTTAAAGGAGTCTTTAAGTCTAGGACATATTAAAGGTTGACTAGTGTAACACTTACATCGCACAATCAAACGAGCACTGCTCTTGGCTGCTGGGGAGATGTCATTATCTACTTGACACTCATATAGTCCAGCATGTGTTCGTTGGGCTCCCTGGACCCGCAGGGTGCCCACCAATCCTTCAGACAATAGTTCAAGGCCCAAATCTTCCAGGCTGCGCTCCAAATCACCCTGCATAAGATGCCAGAATAACAGGAAGATTGTCATTAAGCCAAAAAACCAGCAGCTGGAGACTCTTTGCATAGGCATTATTTACCTACTACAATGTCTCTGGAGATTCTCAGTCATCCAGGTCATAGTTATCCCAAAGATGCTTTTTTCACGAGACAACTGGACTTTGTTTTTTTCTGAAGACGTTTTGCTTCTCATCCAAAAAGCTTCGTGAAAAGTTGCCTCAGGAAAAAAGCACTTTTGGGATACCTATTACAATCCACCAAACACAAACATGGTGTTCGCACAGCATACCTAACCACCAATGCAACATATAATAGTACAGGGGTCTTCAAACTTGGCCCTTTTATGACTTGTGGACTTCAACTCCCAGAATTTCTCAGCCAGCATGCCTGGCTGAGGAATTCTGGGATTTGAAGTCCACAAGTCATAAAAGGGCCAAGTTTGAAGACCCCTGTAGTAGTAGCTGCATTCACATATGTCACTATGTCCAAAGCAGTAAAGCAGGTGAGACTTAAAGTGATGGCCTGTTTCAAAGAACATCTAGTGTACAGGTAGTCCTTGACTTAGGACCACAATTGGGACCAGAATGTCCATTGCTAAGCAAGGTGGTTATTAAGTGAGACACGCCCATTTTTATGATCTTTTTCACCATGATTGTTAAGCAACTCATTGCAGCGGTTAAAGGAATTCGGCTTCCCCTGTTGACTTTGCTTATCGGAAGCCGATTGGGAAGATCACCTATGGTGATCACATGACCCTGGGATGCTGCGACCCATCATCAATACATGCTGGTTGACAAATGTCAAATTTTGATCAAGTAACCATGGGGATGCTGCGACCATCATAAGTGTGAGGACTGCTCAGTGCCGTTTTTTTCAGTGCCGTTATAACTTTGAATGGTTGCTAAACAAATGGTTGTAGATAAAGGATTACCTGAGAATAGAATAGAATAGAATAGAATAGAATAGAATAGAATAGAATAGAATCCTTGGAGGTCTTCCAGTCCAGCCCCCTGCTCAAGCAGGAGAACCTATACCATTTCAGACAAGTAACTGCCCAGAGTCACTTTAAAATCTCCAGTGATGGAGCACCCACGATTTCTGGAGGCAAGCTGTTCCACTGCTTAATTGTCCTCACTGTTAGGAAGTTTCTCCTTAATTCCAGGTTGAATTAAGAACTCTTTCTCGCAATTTCCTCCCTTCCCATCCTTCGGTCTAGCCCACCAGCTTCTGCACAGAGCATGTCTCATGTTTGCCTGTATATGTGTGCCTTTTGTCTTGCAATATGCCTGTCTTTGGCACCACTTACCACTGGCACATAGCCCTGGAAGATTATCCCAAGAACCTCTTGGGCTGACAAAAAAAGAAATCCCCAACCCTTATTTACTGTTATGTATCGAGTAAAGTGGAGCAAACCACATAATGTCTGTCTCTAAAGAAGAAACAGCTCCTGTAAAACAGCCTCATAATCTTGGAGTAATGCAAGATTCCTGCCAGCCAGTTAAACGCAAAACTCATTCTTACGCTTTTTTTATGTCTGGCTCACCCAGTCCATGCAATATGGCTAATCGTTAGAAGCTACATTACAAAAGCCTTTAAAGGAAGCATTTTTTAGTTCTCAGTGGCCATTACAGAACCATTATTAGCCATCAAGTTGTAAAGGAGGTTGGAAAAAAAAGGTCATCTCACTTGGTATGGCCACATCACATCCGTTTAATTGGAGTAAGAAAAGTTCTCCTGCTGGCTCCACTATAGAGTTAGCATACAAAATCAATGCCACGTCTTCCCCTGCTTTCTCCTGACTTATAACTTTACCAGCCACGTCCACTGGAAATTTGGTATGGGGTTGGCATCAGCCTGGCACACAATTTCAGCTGTGTCCCCCAGGTCCACGTACGTTGGATCTGCAATGCTGCGGATGGATGGTGAATCTGTTTGTAGAAAAAAGCATAACTCGGTCCACACAGTTGTCTATTCGAGCTGCGTTAACGATTTGACAGCTGCATTTCTACAACCTGCTAAGCTCTCCATTAATTTTAGCTGTGGCTGGAGGTGCCTGTGTGCGTATAATGCTTAATGTATTATGCAGATAAAGTAAACACATTTAGTTGTGTTAACTTAGCAAAGTCACACATATCAAATCTGTGCTTGAGAAATCTGTAGGGAGGAAGAGGATGAGCTAGCATTGGCCTCTAAATGGGATGCTGCTAAATCATAGCTTCCTAGGGTTGGAAGGAACAAGGATAACTTCGAGTCCAACCCCCTGCCCAGTGCACAAATCCTCATAACACAATAATATAAGCCAATGGATTACATAGAACAGCTTTGGAGAAACTATAAAAAATAAAATTGAGTAGGACATGCAAAAAGAATGCCATCCTTCTTCAATCTGAGTCCTTCAAGAAATGTTGGGGCAAAATTCCCATAATCCATGGTCACTGGCCATGGTTGGCCCGACATATCTGGATGAAACCAGCTTGGGAAAGGATGGGTTAAACCAAACCTTTCTTTGTTGAGTCTATGTAGATGTGTGAAGTCAGGGCATATATTCTCCAAATCCGTTACTTACAGTGCACGTCTAGAGTGATGGTTGTTTCATTTTGTCCTTCTGCATTCTCACAGTGGATCCTGTATTTGCCGGCATCAGCTCGAGTCACATTCCAGATCTCCAGAGATCCACCATCCCGCAAGTGGTACCGTGGGGAACCCTCTAAGACAGAGACAATCCATCACAAGTCAAGCTCCCCAAAGAAACAAGTACTTGGAGCACCAAGGCGAAGAGGGGGGAGGGATTTCATGGGCCAAGCCAACCGTGATCAATGATTCAATGTTCAAATGTTCCTTCTGCATCAGGTTTGCTCCCACCCTAATTCTTAATTCCATCCTGCAGTTAAGGAGAAACTTCCTAACAGTGAGAACAAATAACCAATGGAACAGCTTGCCTACAGAGGTTGTAGGTGCTTCATCATTGGAGGTTTTTAAGAAAAGACTTGCCACTCACCTGTCTGAAATGATATGGGGTCTCCTACTTGAGCAGGGGGCTGGACTAGAAGACCTCCAAGGTCCCTTCCAGCTCTATTCTGATTCTGATCTCTCACACCAATGAGGGATTCCCCTACCATGGGTTCTAAAGTTCAGGGTCCTGCATAGCTCACATGCTACTAGTCTCCGTTTTTTTGTTTCAGTAAATATGAAGAACTTTGACACATGGAGGGACAAGATAAAGAAAATCTAAGAGTAAGAAACCTGTCATTTAATACATTTACAGTGCTTTATGGCAAAGTTACACCAATTTGACACCTCATGACCCCATCAGGTCTCCAAATGTTGGTCACCAGAAACAGCAAATATTAAATACAAGAATAGTACACTTGCATCAAATTAGTGTAATATAATTGTGGTTCACAATTTGTTTACATACAAATTATATTAAATCAAATTTGGATTTTTCCCTATCCTATCTGGTTGGTTCCCCTAGCCCAGCCTGGTTTTTTTGAGTTGTAGCCCCCAAAGGCTACTATCAGTCCTATTCTATTATCTTAGTTCCTCCTGCATATTCTATCTTCATATCTTGATTTATCTCTGCAGATCCCTTTCCTTCTTCCTGTCCACCACTTATCTTGACTGTCTCAAGGCCTACTGGCTCTTTTTTAATGGATCCACCCTTACACCTGATTCTTTTTCTTTTCCTTCCAATCCTTTCAAAATGCTTGACACAAACCTTTCATCTTCAGTCCCTGCTGGAGCTAAATCAAGGCTGACATAAACAGAACTAAAAGCTTATTCTTCTCATTTGTTCCTGCTCCCATTGTCTCCTTCTCCCTCCATGGTCTCCCAGAAAGTCCAAGTAGACAGGACCTTAAATGCAGCTTGGCAATTAGCATGCACATTTTTAAAAAGCAAAGAGCTGTAGGAAATGGGGGAGTAAATTATTTTATAGTGTGCAGCAGGTAGGGGACATACATCGACTCTTACCTTACCCAAGTTCTTTGGATTTCATCCTAAGGTGTGAGACCCACCTGTTAAGATCATCTCTCCAAGGAAACTCCAGCGATAGGTAATCTCAGGAGGACTGGCAGAAACCAAAAGGGGCAACTGGGAAGACCCATGCTCCACGGCTTTCACTAGGTGGGTCTGCTCAGGGGAGAACTCTGGAGGAACTGTATGAAAGAAATGAAAGCACCCTTTTGGAAGCCAACCCATGGATGCTTAAATGTCAAAAGGGATGGAGCTAACCTATTCTCGGAGGGGAAGAATGTTGCATAAGGCAGGCACTATGGCAGAGAAGACTCTGGCATAAGTCCCGAGCATGCAGCGTGCTTTGTCTGCCAGATCTAATGGAGTGGGCTGATGTAACCCTGGAGAGGTGCCCTCAGATAGCCCGCTTCCATGCCATGAAGAGCTTTAAAGGTTAAAACCAGCACTTTGGATTGGACCCAGAAACAAACTGGCAACAGACGCAGGGGAGCAGAGGTGTAACATGTGCTGTTCTGGGAGCCCACATAACTGCCTGCACTGCTGTGTTCTGTTCCAGCTGAACAAATCCATGGAACCAAAAGCTTCATTTTCCGAGCTGAACTTCCAACAAGAAATAAACAGTAGTTAAGGGATGTTTCCATACTTACATAGGACTGTAAGCTGGTAGAAGGTATTCACACCTTCCGAGAGAACGGAGCTGTAGGCATAGCATCCCACCCTTTCCCCATGATCTGCAGATGACATCACCAGAGTCACCCTTTCTGAAGTGGAGAAGCCTCCATATTCTGCTTTCCTTTGCCCTAAATTAATGGCATCCAGCCTGAAGGTGAGAACGCATGAAGATTATCACAGCCAAACTTAAAGTTTCTGACAGAGTCAAAAGATGAACCTCTATATTCAGAGACAATCTACTGACATAGCTCAGCTGCAGGGGATAAGCAAGAGACAAGACCTGATGCCTTTATAGCCTCGCTTGCAAGTTTTCTGACAGGCCTGTATCACGCTGCTGTCAGAAACAGAAAGCAGGGGTGCATGAAGTTTGGGACTGATTCAGCTGTCCAGTTCTTACGTTGACGTTACAGCCTAAGCCTGGGGAAGTCAGAAGCCTGATGGGTCAGGACTGAGGAACAGTGGTGGAAATACAAAGTGACAGCTGAAGAATGTTCCCATATTAGTTATTTACAGCAAACACGATCTCCTTCTCCTCCTTCTTGGATTTGTTGTTCTGATGACATTGTGGGAAGACACATGACCCAAATGGGTCTACAGCAGTGATGGCGAACCTTTTAGAGACCGAGTGCCCAAACTGCAACCCAAAACCCACTTATGCATCGTTGGGTGCCGGGTGGGCGTGGTCCATTGGCTGGGCGTGACCCATTGGCTGGGCGTGGCTGCAATGGTAACGGCAGACTGGGTGGGACTAAAAAGTTCAATCAATCAATTCCAACTTTGCAAGATCTTTTTTTTCCCCGTGAGAAGTTGAAACTGACTGATTAAACCTTTTTTTTTTTTTTTGCACGCGGCGGCGGAGGCCTAAAGCGAAAAGGTTTTATAAAACCCACCTGAAGGCCTAGGACTGGGGCGATGGCATGCGTGCCCACAGAGAGGGCTCTGAGTGCCGCCTCTGGCACCTGTGCCATAGGTTCGCCACCACTGGTCTACAGTATGCAGCCAGCATCTGGCATATCTGAGGGGTCCTCAAATCTTAATCTGGAGGGGAGGCAAAAGCTTTCCCTCTAAAACCAATCTTAATACGAGAGGACAGATTTTGGATTTGATGCAACCAAGGGTGTCCACAGGGTATGGTCAAGAAAGTCAGGAGGTCAACTGTGATAGTACAACCGAAGTTCCATCGACAACACACATAAAAAACAGGCACAGCTTCCATCACACCAAGGCGGCTGCCATCCTGACCTTTCTTTCTGCCATACCCTGCAAACAACCCCAGATGCAAAATTAATCTTGGGGCTCCACAGACTATCCAATAATTATATTGATTCAGAAAAGAGCCCCAAATCCAGTGAATTGATGTTACTAAAAGAACCCAAAAGGAATGATGCTTCATCTGCTATGCCTGAGTGATTTAACAGCCATGATGGTGCAGTGGTTAGAATGAGTATTGCAGGCTAACTTTGCCCACTGCCAGGAGTTTGATTCTCACCAGCTCAAGGTTGACTCAGCCTTCTGTCCTTCCGAGGTCAGTAAAATGAGGACCCAGATCGTTGGGGGCAATAGGCTGACTCTGTAAACCGCTTAGAGAGGGCTATAAAGCATTGTGAAGCAGTATATAAGTCTAAGTGTTATTGTTATTTAAGCCAGTCTTGGCAGAAAGAGGCAAAACCTACAAAGAAAATCAGAGAAGCCTCCGTGAAACTTGAAGAAGGTGGTCATCGGAAGAGTTACTCACCTTTTTCCATCTTTGAGCCAAGTGAGACGAGCAGGAGGGTTGCTGCTGCCTGATTTGCAGGTCAGTGTCACCGATTGGCCACGTCTCACCTTTTCAGCTGTCACTGTAATGGTTGCATGCAGAGGCGGGTCTATGGAAAGAAAGAGTATTTCAAATTCGCATTGTCACTCCTTACTCATCAGTTTCACATTCAACTCCTATTTTTCCACTTACAATGCACCGCACAACTCTTGGGGACAAAACATTCAGGGGGGGCGGAGAAAATGCATTACTGCTTGCTTACCTTATTTCAATTAATTGATATTTTGTATGTGAAAAATTGCATGCTCTCTGAACTTGGTTGTTTTCTTGCAGATGTCTCATTACCCAACTAGGTAACATCATCAATGTTAGTGTAGCTCATTTCAACCCTGGGCTACAAATATTCTCCTTTATTAGATAGCATGGAGGAAGAACGATTCCCTCGTTTAGTTTTCTCCATAACATGCTATTTTCAAAGCACAGCAGCCCACTTCTTCTGAACTCTCTATGGATCTGCATCTCCTGATGTGTTTTCTTGACACATTGAACTACAAACTATCCAATCCCAATTTTGTCTAGTGCAGGGTATTTCAACCTTGGCCACTTTAAAAGATGTATGGATTTCAACTCCCAGAATTCCCCAGCCAGCAAACCCTACATACCCTCACACTGATGATGTTACGCCAAACAGCCAATCTCAGAGAGCACTAAGAATTCTGTACCTATCTGTCCATCCATCTTTTTCTTTCTTTCTCTTTCTCTTTCTCTCTCTCTCTCTCTCTCTCTCTCTCTCTCTCTCTCTCTCTCTCTCTCTCTCTCTCTCTCTCCTTCCCTCCACTCACTCTCTTATCACTTCCCTTTCTGTATGTGTGTGTGTTTGTGCATGTGCACGCTGTATGCTGTGTTTTAACTTACACTGGACCAGCAAACTAGTATATGCAGTGAGTGCAGGAGTCTTGGGAGGACCTGTGGCATTGCAACGGTAGGTTGCCATGTTGTCACTGGGAGTAGTAGTCAAGACCAACTCCTTGGAAATAATATTCCCGGATGAGGCTGAAGATGTTCCTTCCCTTACTAACTTGATATCCTGTGGAAACAATGCATATTATAGTAAGCATAGTGGAAAGGTAACAGTTAAGACACTCTTAACCTGACTCTCAGCAGGCTCAGATCGAATAAACCAACTCTGAAAAAAAGAAGAAGGAAAAACTCTAACTGCCCGGACAATGATGAGAGGGATATTCCTCGATATATCCTGTATCATGTCACATCATTTCCCAGGAGCTGACTATTTAGGAGCTCTGGTTCAGAATACATGTATTGAGGTTACTGTGCATAACCAAACTTATTTTGGACAGTGGAGATATGAGAATCTCAGTAATAGAACTGGAAGGCCGTCAATAGTCTGAGAATGCTGGGCTCAAATTCAAGTTTGGCATGATTGGAGGCAACAAAAGAAATTAAATGTATTGGGGGGGGTCACAAGAAACAATCAAAGGAGGTTTCTTAACAAGGAGGAGCACTAACACTCTCTCCCTTCCCCCTCCCCCCCCCCACTACCAGACAACCAACTAGAATACAGGGGCCTCCTTCAAAGCCATATTTCGTCTCCAGCCCCAGCTATGTGTATCCCTGGATTTTTCACTCACTTGCTTGCCTGGACAAGGCTTCAAAAGTCCACTCTGATGAGATTGCTGCAGCTGTACTCGAATTCCTCCAGCAAGCGTGCATGTTACCTGCAAAATATAAAAATAAGCTTGTTTTAGGAAAACTGAATACGTTTGTCTATGCCAGGGATAGGCAACCTCGGCTCTTTTATGACTCGTGGACTTCAACTCCCAGAATTCCTGAGTATGCTATGCTATGCTATGCTGACTCAGGAATTCTGGGAGTTGAAGTCCACGAGTCATAAAAGATCCGAGGTTGCCTACCCCTGGTCTATGCTAATGCAAGCATTACCTCCAGAGAAAGTAGACCGGTGGACTCTGCCTTTAACACTGATGCTAAATCAAGCCATGCGTAAATGATGGATAAAGCTTAGATCAGTGGTGGCGAATCTATGGCACGCATGCCAGAGGCGGCACTCAGAGCCCTCTCTGTGGGCACGTGCGCCATCGCCCCAGCCCCGCCTCCCCCCGTGGCCCCCTCACCAGCAGCACCACCGCTGAAGGAGAGTCGCCCCTGAGTGTGGCCCGCGTGGAGCAGCGCAGCCAAGGACATGGCAGCCAGGCAGTGGGGACAAGACTCTGCCCTTAACACTTAACAAAGTTCCAGTTCCAATCGTGATTGTAAGTTGAGGACTACCTGCATTTTCTTCTGCTAGAATTTTTTTTTTTTTAATCTAAGTCTGTCTCAAAGAAAAATGCCTTCAGGAGGAGCTGATAATAGGAAATAAGCTCCAGGCAAAGAAAAGTTTGCAACTTTCACTCCTGGCCCTTTTTCAAATCAGGCACTCCACTTTGCCTTAGACTGATTAGAGCTGACCTGAAATGTAAAAACTGGGTCAATAATTGTCATTCTAGGTCTGATCTGGAGTACTTTTCAGGAGATGGATTACCCAATCAACTCCGGAATGGAACAGCACACAAACATCACTTTAAGCCTTGGTTTGCTCCAAGCGTGACTTGTTAAATGAGCCAGAGCAGCTCATTGCTCATTGGTCTAAACTGGTGTTTTTCAAACTTGGCAACTCTGATGTGTGGATCTCAACTCCAGAATGCTGGCTGGGGAATTCTGGGAGTTGAAGTCCACATATCTTAAAGTTGCCAAGTCTGAAAAACACTGGCATAAACTATAAAGCATGGCTTGCAAAAAGCAGTGGCTGAGTAGTCTGCAACCTGAAAATCAGAGAGGATCACACCAGGCAAAGGTAGTTTTTTCCCAGGAAAGAGAAGTACGTTCTTTTGACAGTGGGGATAATGTAGCTCAGAGGTCCCCAATCTTTTGGGCACCAGGGACCGGTTCCATGGAAAGAGGTTTTTCCATGGAACAGAGGGTGCGTGGTTTTGTGTGCTGCCTGCATCCTGTGGATGGGGCTTTGCTTGTTTGTGCGGACCTGTTGCTGGCATGCCACGGCCCGGTACTGGTCCACAGACCGGGGGTTGGGGACCCCTGATGTAGCTTGTATGGATGGATTTTGGAGACAGAACTGAGCCAGAGTAGCAGCGGTTATCCTTTTTGTTATGTGAATTGTCAGCAGAAGTTTTTACACTCAGGGATGTAAGCCAGAGGTTAACTGTAGGAATATATCAGGTATTGCCTAAATGACACGTGTGGGATTTCACAACTTATTATGCATTTGATATGTTCTATAACCAGATTGAAAGACTAGAATCTTGTAGATCAGACTAACCGCATGAGATTCTGCTATCCTGAGTTGAAATCTTGGAAGATTTTAAGTAAGAATGCCAAAATCTAGCAAGACCTGGTAGCTTGTCTGAAATTATAGAGAGGGGCTTATATATGCAAGGAATCCTTGGTGCAGATACCAAGAGGTTATGATAGAGCAGGGGTAAGTCAACCTTGGCTCTTTTATGACTCGTGGACTTCAACTCCCAGAATTCCTGAGCCAGCTTAACTGGCTCAGGAATTCTGGGAGTTGAAGTCCACGAGTCATAAAAGAGCNTAAAAACTGGGTCAATAATTGTCATTCTAGGTCTGATCTGGAGTACTTTTCAGGAGATGGATTACCCAATCAACTCCGGAATGGAACAGCACACAAACATCACTTTAAGCCTTGGTTTGCTCCAAGCGTGACTTGTTAAATGAGCCAGAGCAGCTCATTGCTCATTGGTCTAAACTGGTGTTTTTCAAACTTGGCAACTTTGATGTGTGGATCTCAACTCCAGAATGCTGGCTGGGGAATTCTGGGAGTTGAAGTCCACATATCTTAAAGTTGCCAAGCCTGAAAAACACTGGCATAAACTATAAAGCATGGCTTACAAAAAGCAGTGGCTGAGTAGTCTGCAACCTGAAAATCAGAGAGGATCACACCAGGCAAAGGTAGTTTTTTCCAGGAAAGAGAAGTACGTTCTTTTGGCAGTGGGGATGATGTAGCTCACAGGTCCCCAACCTTTTGGGCACCAGGGACCGGTTCCATGGAGAGAGGTTTTGCCATGGGACCGAGGGCACGTGGTTTTGTATGCTGCCTGCATCCTGTGGATGGGGCTTTGCTTGTTTGTGCGGACCTGTTGCTGGCATGCCACAGCCCGGTACTGGTCCACAGACCGGGGGTTGGGGACCCCTGATGTAGCTTGTATGGATGGATTTTGGAGACAGAGCTGAGCCAGAGTAGCAGCGGTTATCCTCTTTTTGTTATGTGAATTGTCAGCAGAAGTTTTTACACTCAGGGATGTAAGCCAGAGGTTAGCTGTAGGAATACATCAGGTTTTGCCTAAATGACATGTGTGGGATTTCACAACTTATTATGCATTTGATATGTTCTATAACCAGATTGAAAGACTAGAATCTTGTAGATCAGACTAACCGCATGAGATTCTGCTATTCTGAGTTGAAATCTTAGAAGGTTTTAAGTAAGAATGCCAAAATCTAGCAAGACCTGGTAGCTTGTCTGAAATTATAGAGAGGGGTTTATATATGCAAGGAATCCTTGGTGCAGATACCAAGAGGTTATGATAGAGCAGGGGTAAGTCAACCTTGGCTCTTTTATGACTCGTGGACTTCAACTCCCAGAATTCCTGAGCCAGCTAAGCTGGCTCAGGAATTCTGGGAATTGAAGTCCACGAGTCATAAAAGAGCCAAGGTTGACTATCCCTGAGATAAGAGGAAAAGGAACTGAGGTATCTTCACTGAGGACCCTTACTGTGGTCTCATGGACCACCAAGGAGAAGAGGAGGTTAAAGTGCTTTTGTACCTTGTACCACTCAAGACGAGGCAAAGGTTTCCCACCACTGGCAAAACAAATGAGTTTGATTTCAGTGCCAGCTCGAAAATATGTCTCCGGTGGAGGCACATTAAGCCAGATGTTCTGAGGTGGGTCTGGGGTAAAAAAAAAATAGGAAGAAAAAAACAATTAGCAGGATGAAGGGAGGCTTAAAACACAACATAACCCTGCTGGTTCTTGTATATTCCCACCCTCATCCTTACATGTCACTCTGAGAGTAACAGAAGCACTCTTGGTATACATGATGGCTTCGTTGAAGGCCTCACAGATCAAGGGCAGATCATTGTCCTCTCGATATGCTATATACGTCAGATTGGACTCAGTGACCATTCCTCCAAACTCTGCCTGCAAGAGGAAGGCAAACTTTACTCAGTGATTATTATTTGCCAAGAAGGAGAAAAGGGTATCTATGTAGCCATTCTGCTGTTTGAGGGCCTTATTTCAAGCCAACACTGTCCAGTGTCTAGAAAAAAATGGGCCTCCAGGTGAGTCAGATCTACCAAGGAAATCATTCCACCTGCCTCGTGGTCCTTCAGACTTTTGATATTGCCTACCTCTGAAATGGCAATTTCGGTAGCGTTGAGCTCCCTCCATCCCAGCCACCAACGTAGCATCACAGGCGGATTGCTTGTGGAAGTGGAACAGGTCAGGAAGATCTCTTGGTTTTCTTCAGTGCTGCTGGAGCCTATGATTTTCACATGCTCTGGAGGAACTATCATTCAAAAATAGGGGAGGGAGAGAAAGAATAATCAGTTGTTATGAGAGAGAAACCCCATGTTATAATAATAATAACTGCAGAAGTTGTGGAGAGGAAGCAGACGGTTCCCATAACAAAGTGAAAATGTTTACATGAACTACATGAGAGAGTGGGAGTTTGGCTGGAGAAATTATTGTTTAATTCTATGAACTGGTGTCTGGGAACCTCAGAGTTAGTTTTGCTTTGACATTACCACGCCGTGTATTCAATAAGCAGTAAGATTTTCGGAAATGGAATGAACCTGGAGTTCTATTTGGATTCTTGAGCTGGATGTTGACACCCCAACTCTCTCCCACATCACAGGATGGACCTTTTCACAATGCCAAGTATATCTTTCTCCACTACAAAAAGAACAAAGCTGTTGCTTTTAAAATGACTGTTGGGGCACATCTTTAGAGTGTATCTATCTCCTTGTTTGAACAACCACAGTTATAAGACTGCCTAATGCATCTAGGAACCCCCTGATCTATGCAGAAACAAAACATTGAAGAAGAAAAGGAGACACCAGTTATAGAAATTAATTGGGGAAGAAGCCTTAGATACAGGCATAGGGAGAAGAAGGGACTGCATTGCTAAATAAACTGGTTTATACTCACAGGTCACTTTCAGAACAATGCTGGATTGCAAGGGCAGAGATAAAACTTGGTTCAGGGCCTGACAGCTCACTACAGCCATGTTGTCATCCGGTGCGATTTTAAGGCTCAAGGAACTTTGGGATAATTGGTTGGCATCGTTTGTCTCCCAATTCCTAGAGATGACTTCATCATTCTGAAAGGCAGAAGACCATCAGCTTAGATGCCCAACAAGGAGTCTGAAGCCTCAAGGACAGGGCGAATCAAAGAGCCTAGATTTACAGGGGTAGGCAACCTTGGCTCTTTTATGACTCGTGGACTTCAACTCCCAGAATTCCTGAGCCAGCATGGCTGGCTCAGGAATTCTGGGAGTTGAAGTCCACGAGTCATAAAAGAGCCAAGGTTGCCTACCCCTGGCCTAGAAGTAACACATTTAAGATTTGTCAGCCCTACTTTGCAAGGGCCCATTAATAGTATGAAAGCATCCTCTGTTTAAAGAACTATCCAGCCCAAGCTACCAAATGTAGCTTATACGTGGTCAGCAAACTGAAACAGTCAGTGGGGTTTTTTTTCTCACGACAGGGAGATACGTTGACTTCTATTTACATTCATTTATCTCTGTACATGTGCACATGTAAATGTTATGTAAAGTAGCATTCCTTCTTCCTTTAATGATATGTAAATGCAACACAAGGCAAGGAAAGTGGAAGTCATTATTCCTTCCCCTCCCTTGTAACTCTGCCTATGTGCAGAGAAAAGGCAGATGAAGTAGCAAGACAGTGATGAAGCAAAGGAGGGATCAGCAGGCGTTGGAAGCGATGGTCCCCTGGCACAGGGTGGATCTTAGCTACTGGTCCATCATACACCATCCACAATGTCCATTCAAAGCCATCAGTACCTTGCTTTCTTTGCTTGCCCTTTCTCCACAAGGATGTTTTCTCTCTACTAAAAGATGCTCGCCTCTTTCTCTTTTAGAAATATTACAGGTTGTCATCGACTTACTACTGGAACTGATCCCGCAATTTCAGCCATAAGTCATTGCAGGTCATCATGGGACTGTACCAATTTTACAGCCCTTTTTGCAGCAGTCTTTAACGGAATGCCGCAACCTCCCTGGTCATTAAGTTGAACCCTTGTTCACTATGGGACATTTTCTTTTCCCAGAAAAATGTTGGTTTCCAGAAGAAACATCATCAATTGCAGTCATGGGATCACAGGACACTGCAAGCGGCCATAAAGGCAGGTCAGCTGTGGAGTGCCCAAAATAGGTGCCATGACTGCTGGAGTGGGGGTGGGCTGGATGTCAGAAACTTCAAATCTGGATCATAAATCCCTTTTTGGCGGTGGGGTATAAATGAACATTCACTAAGCAGCCAGTTAGGAGTGAAGGACTACCTATGCTCCATGCTGGCATTCAACAACTAAAGCAAGCTGCATACGCCCCTCCCCTTGAATTATTCCCCCTTGGGTGAACTTCCCAACAGATGAAATGTGCCCCAAATAACTAGGTTTGTAAGACATATTTAAGTGAATCAATTAAAGACTTGGCTGCAGCTGCATTCTCACAATAGGCTAAGATTAGTTTTATTATTGGATAGTGTTTGGCACAATGGGAGAACCCAGAGAAATGTACGGTATGAACTTAGTAGGATTCAACATGCAAATATACAAAATGGACTAAGGCAATGAAACAAGTTAAACACATTTTATGCACTCAGTCCTCAAGTCAAAAAAACAGTAAATTGGAGGCCTTACAAAGGAAGCCTTATTAAAACAATGGGCAACAATTTAAACCATTTGTAGACTAGTTATATAGGTAGGTGATTAATCCTAGCTTTGAATGCCATTGCTGCAAGACAATAACCATATTGGTTAACTCAACAACCAGGTTAAGTATTTTATGCAAATCTAGCCACACACTAAGGAATTTAACTACATTTGATAAATTTAATTGCACCCATTAAATTAAAATATTCTAATTTTGATGTGAACACAACAAAGCAAAATTCTTGCAACAAGGAAAAAAAGGCATGTTTGTCATTATTATTCCCTCCCTTACTGGGTTCCAACCCAGAAGTCCAAGCTGAGGGTTTTATTCACGTAGCAACCCATTAATCCAAAACTTAAATACTTCATTAAACTGCTTCTGCTCACCTTCAGCCACTGCAGTGTAGCAAGAGGATTCCCACTTGGAGAAATGCAAGTCAGTTTCAGTTCCTTGTTTTTTACAACAGCTCCAGTGTAGCCCTTGATTACAGGCAGCTGAGGTGGGACTATCAAAAAAAGAGCCACTGTTGAAAACAGTTTAGACATGGGGAGGTTGCACTAAATGTGTGGAAGTTCTTAGCATCTTGCCCTGATGTGTGCTGCACCTTGTAATTTCCTCCCAAAACTTCATCTGTATTCCAAGGATGAGGAACCTTTCATCCATTAGAACAGTGTTTTTCAGCCTTGGCAAGTTTACGACATGTGAACTTCAACTCCCAGAATTCCCCAGCCAGCTTGTTTTAAGAGAGGTCTCAAAAACCTATTCATTATCTCAGTGATGCCCTTGGTTGATCTTATCCATTTAGTTTCCTTAGATGGCATTCCTGGTTCCCGTCTCTTTCTTCATTACATATACTCTGGGTGATTTCTCTCTTTTCTGTCTCTTCCTTCCATCCTTCTCCTCCTCCTCCTTTTTCTCTCCCCAGCCCACTTCCTTTTGTGTTTGTTTTTTATTAACACTGTAATAAGAGTTGCCTTGAGCACTTGTGCAGTTATTTTGATGACACTTCCTTAATCCTTGGTAAAATGCCTGACAAAGCATTCCAAACAACTTACACAGGATGTTCATCGTGAAGCTGACAATGACTGGTATTAAAGTCACTGAGTTAGCAGCTCTGCAGGTCAGCAGTTCCTTGTTGTCTGAACTCTGAGGGGTGAACCTGGAAGAAAACATAAAAATAGTTGTGGGGTGTCAAGCCCATGAAGCTGGGAAAGATCAAGGACCTACACAGATTTCAGTAAAGGATCTTTAGTGTTAGATTAGAGGCAAATACAGAATCTCAGAAACTGGTTTTGGAATTTCCCGGCCTCATTTATAGTGGGTAAATTAAAGCAGAAACATTTTGAATGATTTGTAATGCTTCTTCCCAGGTTCCTCACTACCTGGACTGAGTTGAAATGAGCTAAACCGCCAATGGCCTCAATCTTTTATCTCCTGATAGTTTATTTTTGCTTTCCTTTACAATCCTACCACTTTACAACTCTACAACTCTACAACTTCTCACGAGGGAGCCTTTCAACATTAGTACTGCAAGAGTAGATCTGAACTGGTAGGTTCTGACTAGGACTTTTCAGACAACCTTTTCTTTTAAACATCTTATTTTCATTTTCCAAAAGCTTCAATTGTGGATGAGGCATTGCCTTGATGAAGGCTTGTCATGAAATTCATGGCAAGCATGTGGTACAAGTTTATGTCTTTTGGCTCTTAAAAACCTGAAATATCACCAATCAGGTAAGAAAAACTAAGAACTGTAATCTCCTTGGGACCCTGGTTCAGATCTTTTTACCTCAGCATGGCCTCAGTGCTGAAGAGTTTGGCTGCAGAGCCAGGCTGGATAGTAGATGTCACATCTGCCAGTTCTTTGTCAGCTGTATTAAAAAGGGAAATAGATAATAAGACTCCAGATTACACACATTAATGGCTACAGATGTGTGACTACAGCTTCTATTAGCCTGATGCCCTCCAGATGTTTTAGACTCTAGAGCAGACATGTCAAACACAAGGCCCGGGGGCCGGATGCAGCCCGCGAAGTAGTTTCATGTGGCCCGCGAAGCCATCCTGGAAACAGTGAGGGAACAGCCCCCGCTGCCTTGGCCCTGGCCCTGGCCAGCCGGGAGCCAATGTACAATTTTGTGGTGGCCATCTTGGCACTTGCCCCAGTGGACCATGCCTTGGCACTTGCCCCGGTCCCACCCTTCTTCCAGAGACCCTCAGATCTGTCCCACTCCTGCCCAGGCCCCCACAGGCACCCTTGACGCGAATGATGTAGAACTGGCCACGTCCACCCAGTAGGCCACACCCACTCCATCCACGTCCACCCAGTAGGCCACACCCACCCAGCCCCCCAAAGGCAACCACAATGCTGATGCGGCCCTCAGTGAAATTGAGTTTGACACCCCTGCTCTAGAGTAACTCCCATAATTCTTAGGGAGCTGATATGATGGTCATTCAGGCCATTTCCTGATTGGTCATTTCATCTGTAAAGAAGGAATTCAAAAAGAAGGTTTGAATGTTCTACATAGAAACATCTATTGTCAGTTTTAAATAAGAATAACATATTAAATATCAAACTTACACTAAGAAAACAGAATTGTTACATCCATGTAATATGCAATGCACAATCAAATGTTTTGGCTTCACATGATGTTCAATGTTACTATAACTAAGACAATGATTGAGTTCCCACAACACCTTCTTGTATAATCACCCAGTCACTTCCAACTTTTTGTGACCTGATGGACATCATTTCTCAGAATTGGCTATTGTTTCTTTGAATCCTTGCAAGCACCTGCTTGCATCATCAGAAATACTCACCTTGTTTTTCTATTAGTCTCTTTTATCAATTGCCTTTGATTTTTCCAAGCGTCAGAGTCTTCCCCAATGACTCATTTGATGTCCAAAATATCTAAACTGTATCTTCATAATTAAGACATCTAGTGATACAGTGGGTTTTACTTCATCTAGTATTCAATTATTTCTCTGAAGATGTTGAACCACAAGTAATCCAACCTCATTTTAATATAATCCACATATTAGATGAACTGAGCCATAGAATATGAGTGAAAGAGAAGGGTGTGGAAATATTTGTAGATGGAGTTAGCTAAAATTGGAAAGACAGCCATGAGTAAATTGCCTGCACGGCTTTGTGAGATATCTTGTGCCTTGCAATCCTTCTTTGCCTATGTTTATTTGGCCTGTACAAGACAGCTTTGATTCGTCTTTCCATGGTAAAGGCAATGCAAGTCTCTTCATAGGGGCACAAAGGCAATGCATTTGCCTCAATAAGATAATTTATGTTGTCTCAGAGACTCAACAGGCAGTTCCAAATTGTTGGAACAGTTAGAGGTTTCTTTCAATGCTTCCAGTAGCTGACCTGGTCCTGCTGGCAGCAGCCAAAAAAGCTAATACAATCCTGGGTTGTATAAACAGAGGCATAGAATCAAAATCACGTGAAGTATTAGTACTACTTTATAAAACCTTAGTGAGATCACACCTGGAATAATGCAACCAATTTTGGTCACTGCACTACAAAAAAGATGTTGAGGCTTTGGAAAAAGTTCAGAGAAGAACAATTAAGATGATCAAAGGCCTGGAGACTAAAACATATGAAGAATGGCTGCAGGATTTGGGTTTGGCTAGTCTAGAGAAAAGAAGAACTAGGGGTGACATGATAGCAGTGTTCCAGTATTTGAGGGGCTGCCATAAAGAAGAGGCGGTCAACTTATTTTCCAAAGCACCAGAAGGCAAGACAAGAAACAATGAATGGAAACTAATCAAGGAGAGAAGCAACCTGGAATTAATTAGAAACTTCCTGACAGTGAGGACAATTAACCCGTGGAACAGCTTGCCTTCTTCAGAGGTTGTGGGCACTTCATCACTGGAGATTTTAAAGGAGACTGGACAGCCACTTGTCTGAAATGGTATAGGGTCTCCTGCTTGAGGCTGGACTAAAAAACCTCCAAGGTCCCTTCCAGCTTATTCTGTTCTGTTCTGTTCTGTTCTGCTAATATGCACAAGGTACAGCGATGTCTAAGGAAAACATTAAGAGGATCCCGTGTCAACATTCAGTGGAATTAGATCTCCAGTTTGTTCATTGGTGGCCTTTCCCACGGTGCAAATTGTTACCTCAGGCTTTGAATCTACAAATGACGGCTTGCAGCATGACTTTCCCCAGTAGCAGTTTCTGCCAAGTAACTATGAATTGCTGTATCTGTCTTGAACTTCTCACCCCACACCGACACAGCAGGTTCCCTTGTGTTTTGCACAAAAAGCCCATGAAAAATTTACTGATGCTTGGTAACTTCTGCAAGATCTGCAATTCCTACTGGCTATGAAAGAATTTATATAGCTGCTGACATGAATTCAAAAAAAAGCAAGGCGAGGGAAGAGAAATGGTTGCTGGGATGCTCAAACTATGGGCTCACCTTTGCAGAAAGTGATCTCAGCTGGTGGTCGAGCATCCTGCACTTGGCAGTGCAGGGTGTATTCAGTGCCAGCAATCCAAGTCACCATGCTGTTAGCCTCGTACTCTACAAAAAGTGGCCTTTTGGGGGGAACTGCAAGGAAAAGAAGCAAAGTGAAGGGTTGATTATTTTAAAATTCTGTTTTTAATTTTTATTTTTTTACGGTACAAGTAGTCCTTGATTTATGACCATAATTGGGAGGGGAATTTCCATTGCTAAGTAAGGTGGCAGTTCAGTAAGTCATACCCAATTGCACCACCTTTTTGCCATGGTTGTTAAATGAATCACTGCGCTTGTTAAGTAAATCATGCAGTCAGTAAGCAAATATGGCTTCTCCCAATTGACTTTGCTTGTCAGAAACTGGCCAGGAAGGTTAGAAACAGTGAACTTATGACCCTGGGATGCTGTATCTGTCATAAATACAGGCACTTAAAATTTGATCACATGACCATGGGGATGGTATGCCTCTTATAAGTGCAAATACAACTCATAAGGTTTTTTTTTCCTCAGGGGGCATTGTAACTTTGAACAGTTGCTAAATGAAAGGTTGCAAGCTGTGGACTCCCTGTATGGTATCTTTGAAACTAGAACTTTTCTTGCATATCTTGTGAATTTCTAGCTGGATTGGATTGAAAGAAAAAAGGTTTTCTGCCCAATTTCTGTGGGCATTCCTACAAAATCACATTCATGTAGAAACACAGAAGAGTTAATAAAGGTTAAATTAGGTTAGGTTAGATTATATTAAAGCAGAGACACGCAATCTTTTGGCAGTTGCAGTTGTACATTTTAAATCACTTCTTTTGGCAGCACAGGCACAACAATGAGGCAACGTTTGGATTTGTTCCACCTAAAGGGTAGGTGAGCGTAACGTGGATAGGTGTGTGAAGCCCAACAGAAATTTCACGTCTACTTTATTTGTCTCCTACCCAAAACGGGTGTGTGATGTCATCCTACTGGACTCTGGGCAATAAAAAAAAAGTTTGCCTGCAGACTATTGATTGCTCATTCTGAGTAGGGCTTCTCAGCTCCACGTCCTTTGCTCATCTAAAAATATCCTTCCAATTAATGATGCAGAAGATTTGAATATTTTCTGGAGGAGATTGAGAAGGAGAAGGTGATATATTGAACTGTCCATTGTACTGAACTGATTTCTGTTGAATCCTGGAAGAGGATACTGTAATGCTTATTGAAATAAGAGAGCAAAGACACGAAAGCTCCTTAGTTGCCCTCTGCACAGACATATCCACTCGTTGAATTAACCAATATCTTGGCTTCTCATGACATTGAATGATCCATAAATTAGCCAAATGTCTTGCACAACACACCAAGGCAGAAAAACTAATCTAAGTTAAAATGAACCAAGCATAGTATGTATCATGTTTCCCTGAAAATAAGCCCTAGTTTTGGAGTGAGGCACACACTTAAAAATCAAGCTGGGTGTGGGGGTGTGGATCTGCCATACATGCCCTGCACCCACTGGCCTTACAGCCAGGCCTCTCCTCACCAGCCCAGCTCTTCTTCTGCAGCATCTTCTGCAGCCAGGCCTGCATTTCTCAGTCACAGGCCTTTCTTGAAGGTCTCTGCAGTCGAGAACCGAGCTGTGGATTGAATCCATAGCTTGGTTTTGCAAGACCTCTGTAGCCGAGGACCGAGCTATCGATTGAATCCATAGCTCAGTACTCGGCTGCAGAGGCCTTCTGGAAAAGCCTGATGGTGAAATTCAGGCTGAAATGCAGCTGCAGAATGAAGCTGCTCCTTCGGCCCCAGAAGGAGTGGACCTGCTGGGTGGGGCTGTCGGTGCAGGAGGTAAGTAAGGCATCCCCTGAAAATAAGACCTAGTGCATCTTTTGGAGGCAAAAAAAAAATAAGACCCGGTCTTATTTTCGAAGAAACACAGTAGTGCAATGCACTCCACTAGATTTGTAACTGATCTGGTTGAGCACATTGTTCTGAGTAGAAATTATTGTGGTTTCTCTTTATCTCTCATATTAACACTGATTTCCTATAATCAAAGTTGAGTTCTAGAGATCTTTCTAATGCAGTTTGACTCCAGCTATACTTACCAAGCACTGTCAGTTGCACTCCACGGGAAATTATGCCAGTGCTTTTCTCTGTGGGTCCAACCTGGCATTCATACAAGGCATCATCTTCCAGCTGGCTGTTTATTACTTGCAGGTTATATATCCCTAAAGCAACAGGATGCAAGCAAAAAGGTAGGTGCATTTAGTTCTTATTAGTTCTACTCATGAGTTACACCATAGCATAATTCTGTCCACTCAGGTTTGGGGCAGGTTCCTTTCCAATCACAACAGGGCATCATACTTCTAACTCATCTTACTATGAAGTAAATGTGCTAAAACATATCTAAAATGGGAGGTATGGGGCCTAAGAATATTAGTTATGTCTCTAAAATAATGGATTGCATTACTGGGACTCATTTTCTCAGCTCGAAAGCAAATCGACCAATTATTTTCCAGAGTTCATAACTTCTGAGTAAAGCTTAGGAAAGTCTTCCCAACCTTTTCTCACTCCCCCATCTGTCTTCTTTGAAATTCTTTTCACCGAAGTAATGTGTGACTGGGCAAAGATTGCGGTACAAAAGCCTTCAAGTCAAGGCTCTCTGCAGGGAAAGTCAAGAAAGTCAGGGGAATGGCTGTGACTGCTCGATCAAAGCCAGCCTAGTATGACTTGAGAACAGCACTTCCGAATGGTGTCATCATTTTTGTCTAGTGTAATCTGAGGATCCTCAAATGGTTTGCATGTTGCTTAGAGAGAGAAGAGCTTTCGGGTGGCCCATAAGCCCAAAGTCAGAATAGGATTCTTTTTTAGGTTGCCTTGATTAATGGCATTGGGGTGCACCCCCCTCCCAGAACTTAGTTACTCGTGACTGCTGCCGCAGTTGGTGGCCCAATTAAGCAATGATTAAAAGGACTCTGAGGAGTGCAGCAAAGCTTTTGATGGGTCGCAAATGGCCTCCGGGATTAAGGTTGTGCACACTTGTCAAGTAAAAATCTCTCAAGTGTATGACCCATGCTCAAAGGTTCACAGGTTTAAAATAAATAAAAATGTATATTAAAAGTGAACTTTTAAAAAAAGGAAACACAAAACACAAAATATAAAAAGATACAGCAGCCCCCCTAAAATCATAAAAGGTCATCAACGTAGCTGGAAACAGGCTCTGTTGGTGATGGCATGTAGGAAAGATAATGGGAGACTTGACTGCTAAAGGAATAGTCAGATAAGAGATAGCACAGCCCACAGCTGAGTATTGGGAGGGGCAAGAGTACTATTGTACATAGTAATGCTTTACCTGTAAATGACTTTTTTTACCTTTAATCGTAATGTAACACATGCAAACAACCACTTTAAACTTAATGTAAACGCTCCAAACTCAATTGTAACAGAGTTGTGAAAGTCTGGAATACTTGGTTCAATTGTCTCAGCCATTAACTTTCAGTTTGAATTCTAACTTAACTTCTGTGGACTTGACTCCATATTTAAGAGATCCTTAAGGGAACGTGCATAGGTGCACTCACGCACCTATCATCCCTGTCACATTGTAATTTTGTTATTTTACTCATTCAAATTTGTAATTTTTGTTGGCGAATATAAAATAAAAAATAAAAATAAAAGAGACACAGAAAGAACTCTCCCTAGTGGTGATTCTTTTATGCACAAAAATGGAAGGACACTTTGATTCCCACAAAGGATGAATGGCTGCAAAAGTTGATGGAGTCAGCAGAAATGATCAAATTGACTGCTGTGACACAAGGACACAATTAACTTTGTTTCCACTTGGAAATCACTTTTGGACTTTGTGCTTGAGGTGGAAAAAAAACGAAACCTTAATTTGGATTTTGCCAGTTAGATAGGTTTGTTGTTATAGAAATGGCTAGTATATATTATTACATAAAAGTAAAAAACTATTATCTTATTCTACTGCACCAAAAGGAGTTGGAAGTCATCGTCTTTTCTTTCTTTTTTCCCTTTGCCCTACACTTTTCCCTTCTTTTTTTCCCTTTCCCTTTTCTTTCATATTTTTGTATTTTATATTAACTAATAATTTCAGAAATGCAAAAAATAAAAATAAACAAAGGAACTAGTGGTAAAGGAGATGGGGAGGTGACCCGGGAGATTTCCAGGCTTTCAAGATTCTCTCAATGTAGATTTAAAGTACAAGTAGCGCATCTGATTGTGATTCCAATCTGGTTTACCCTGCAAAATCAACATTGTCCCAATCTGGGCATCCAGGCTCCAGCACAGCACAGGAACTTTATAGCTTAGCTGGAACTTTTCTTTGAAACCAGTTTGTATTTCTTCAAAGATCTCACCTTTGCTAGCCTCACCCATCATGCTGTAACGGGGGAACCGAGGGATGCTCCAGTTGGGGCCCAGTAAAAGCCCGTCCTTCACCCATTGCACAATGCCAGAGGGGTTCTCCACCTCACACTTCAGCAGCGCTGTCTCCCCTTCGAGAATGGTGACGTTCTCCGGCTCCAGACGGAAAACCTGCTGAAGCATCTCTGCTTGGAAACCTACGTGGATGAATCGGTTGCTCATTCAAAGTCAGCCAATTCTGTTCCAAGATCAACACAAACTGCGCAAGAATGTTTAATTTGGAAAAGCTGACAGTCTGCTTAGAGAGAGAAAGAAGGAGAAAATTGGAAGAGAGGGGAAAACCTACAGTCAAAAATTATCCCTTTGGTCTGACAACTATGTCACACTTCTACCTGCTACTATCTGATCTGCGGGAGAAAGATAAAAAAAAAAAAAATAGCAGACAGGCAGACACACTTGCCCAATGCAGATTTACATTTTGCTCCTTTGCTTATCATTTTAAATAATATTATCTGCCATATGCACTCACGGTGATAGCCAGTTTGATGTTATGATTAAAGGAAATGGACTAGATTAAGTGGGACACTGTGAGTTCTAGTTCCACATTAGGCACAAAACCAGCTGGGTGACCTGGGACCTCACCCCTGGGAAGAAGGCAAAGCGAACCACCTGAAAATATCACAGAATAAACTAACTGCATGGATTTGTCACATCTGTACATTTATATATAAGGGGGAATAAATGCTTCCTATATGTCTCTTATTGGGACCAAAACATAGAATAGTGTCCCATCCTTCTGCTGGGTTCTTTTTGCTAAATGTTCTCACCTTTGTTCACATCCAGGATAAAGTCGAGGATCAGGGGTACAAGCAAGCCACAATATGCCATTCCTACTTGCTGATGCTCTGCAGGTTAAGAAACCAGGGGTGCCAGATGTTAACAATCCTGCAAACAGTTGACCGAGCCAATGGTGGACACGAAAGCAGTTAGCATCTTCTGTGTTCACAGAAGATACTTTTCAAGATATGTGCAATATATAGAAGAACCAATTAACTGGAATTCACTTGATACATGAGATACAGAGAAAGACACAAAGAGATCCTCAAAAGTTAACACCAATCTCAGTCTTTTCTGTGAGCGAAGCTGCCGAGTCTTTAAGTAACCTAGCTGAGTTTGTTGTATAAAAAAACACCTTCTGAGTGGGAGAAATACCTCTGTGTTGTAATTATCCCACAGAAATCATTCAGAACAATGGCATTCTGCACCACTCTTACTTTTGATGTAATTGTTATTAATAATAAGATCAGGTACATCTGAGATTGCAAGCAAATAGGCTTCCCAGAGTGAGTCTGTCTGTCTGTCTGTCTTTCTCATTAAAAGCACCCGATTAAATCTGAGTAAATTGACAGACACTTCGACTGCAGGTTTCTGGAGAGCAATGGGCTGTGATTCTCAAATTATTTCTTTGTTTCCTTCAGAAATGACAAGCGCACTGAGCAGTGGGAAGGATGTAAACCAGAAGGAATGCAGAAGGTTAGAATCTATTATAAGTTCACGTTGTCCAGAGTGAAGAGCAAATGAACCTTTACTCTGTTTTAAGAACTGTATTGTCAGCTTTTTTCCCCCACTCTGCCCTTGAGTCTTAAACAGCCATCTCATCCACAAAGACTTGGGGTAGTCAAGCTACAGTGTCAAAAGCACTAAAAAAAATAAGTCGTACTAAGCACAATGGAGCTAAGTTCAGGTTATTACATCTATTTAAAACTGTGCATTAGATTATTACTTATTTTTATTCTGGGAGAAGGGGTAAACACTTCATCCGCTAGTTTCCTCTGGATAATTCTTTACCAGAAGCAGAAGGCAAGCTGATGAGAGAGAAAAAACTGGGCTCTGTCTACAATTGCCCTTGAACTCTCCATATTTAAAACTGTGCAGTAGGCTTTCATTTAGCCCCAAGCTAGGGCGGAAAAGAATGCCACTGCAAGGTCTGTAGCTGACCTGGTTAAGTGTGTTGCATGACAACACAGCCTCTGATTCAGCGGATAGAACCAGAGTCACAGCTCAGAGGAGAAGACAGACTACACACAATTTAAAAAAGGAAAATATCAGCTGAAAATCGTAATATATAATACATTCTAGCCTTCCCCAAACTTGTGCCTTTCAAGGGCTTGCCCTACAGCCCCCAGAAATTTGGCCATGCCGGCTGAAAATTCTTCATAACTAGGCAAACACATCTGGAGAGCAAGTAAAGTAGGAAAGAAATTGGGGAATTTTTTTTTTTTGTCTTTCTCCAATTTTCCAAGAATGGCCATCTGGAATTTTATGAACAGGGGAGGTTTTTATACTTACTATCCTCCCACAATGGATATTTAAGCAGGAATCTGTTTTTTATTTTAAGCATGGAACTGTCATGGGCCTGAGTCCAACCTTCCTAATCCATCTTAGACCTCAACTTTGTTTCTTCTTAGTATTTCCAGGTGAAGAAGACTCCATTGAAAGCATGGAAGAATTAAGCTACTGCAAAGCTAGGATGCCTAAATTGTTACATCAAGGGGAGAACTAGACAAAGAGAGATTTCTTTGCTGCAAGAAATGCAGAGGTAGAACATCCCCATCCTGGCTTCTGTTTTAGCTTAAAGTTCCCAGCAAGGGAGAGGTTGGTATCTCCCCCATCACTGAGAAGTTTCTTCAGCTCAAGTCAACTTCTGTTAACTTAGGCCCAATAAAACAAGCACTGGCTTTTTATGTAGCTTTCTTCAGAGATTTGAAGAGAGTTCTGTTGATCCTTTTGAGGTTCTTTGGAAGCACCATCCCAACCTTCCCTCATTCTTACCTTTTTCAGTGTGTTAGATGCTGCAAATGATTGTTCACAGTCTCTCCTCCAGGAGTGGGACTGCCAAGTCAGTGAGATGGCTGGCATTCCACTCCTGTCCCTCCTCCACATAACTGTGCTGTATGGTCTGCCCACTTCTAGGCCTTCCAAGGCTGTAAGGAAATTTTAAAAAATAAGAGATCCACCTACACCCCGATAGAAACTTTGTCTTGGCTGGAGCTGCTGAATTTATCACAACTCTTCAGTATAGAATAACTGTCAAGCAGTTATTTTTACTTGCATCTCCTCCTCTTCCTCCTGCATCATCACCTTCACCATTATTTTTCTTTTGTTTTCTTTTGAATATCCTTGGACGTTTCCTTAAATTGGAATGATCAGTTCTGCAAAACAAGTCTTACCCATTTGCTTTGTGTTATGTATTGAGGTTAATTGTTTAGAAACTGTTGGAAACGGCCAATCGGCTGCACCTGTTTAAGTTCCAGACTGACTGTCTACAACAGTGGTTCTCAACCTGTGGGTCGGGACCCCATTTGGGGTCGATCGACCATTTCACGGGGGTCGCCAAGCAAGGCTGTCCGCTATTTTTTTTGTCCGCCATTTTTTTCCCCTTTTCCGGTGGGTGCCTTACCTCCCTTGGGCTGGGCCAGCTGGTGGTCGGCCTGCTCTGTCTCTGCTGCTTGCCAGCTACACCTCAGCTGGCGCAGGGGGCAGAACCACGCATGCGCGGCGCTCCCGGGCAGGGAAAGTCCTCGACTTACGACCGGTTGGGTAGTCCTCGACTTACGACCGGTTTAGTCCTCGACGTACGACCGGTTTAGTCCTCGACTTACGACCGGTTGGGGTCGCGGCATTAAAAAGGTTGAGAACCACTGGTCTACAACATGCTAATTATCTTGTCTTTAAGAGGGAAATACTGCTTTAATTCTATTGGCTGCCGCCTAGTGGTGAGCTGTATAAATACTGGGTAAGTAGCAGTGTGGACTGCTGCTGTTGTTAAACTGAATTAAAAAGTTGTTGTTTGCACCTGCTGACTCCTCAATGCCTCACCGATCCTGAAACACCATACTTTACATTCAGAATTAAATCATCAAAATGTGAAGAGACAATTTCCCAGTTTTTCCATGCCAAAAAAAATGATAAAAGGGATATAAACAAATGAAAATCTCAGTAAATGATAAGATGCTCTATCTGGGTTTGACCAAGCCCAGTGATAAGCTCAGCATGATGCATAAAACTAGATAATTGTGAAGTAATTAGGAAGCCAAGGTCTAACAGATCATGACTAAGCATGATATATATACCTAATCACATTGTTATTTTCCCACTAAGCAGTTGCTAGTTTTCTTTGGTGAACCTTTACTGTAATAAAAATTCCTGGTCATATATATACAAACTGCTCTCCTTATTGAGAGAGGAGAGAGAGATTTTGTGCATATATCTGTGTGTGTGTGTATAACTATCATCTATCTATATAATATATATTCAAGCTGTTTTTAAAAGGGGGATAGAAACTAATACAAACCATATAAAGTAAGAAAAAACCATATAAAGTAAGAAAATGAAATTAAAAAAAGCTAAAAGTTCAAGAAGAGAAAAAAGAAAAAAGATAGAAAGTCATTTCCAATCTTCTACATAGTATTTATAAGTACAATTATATATTTACCTCTTAGTTTATGGTTATAACGTAACTCTCTTCTTTCTATAATCCATCCCATCTAATCATCAACATCATAAATCATGTTCATTTTTTCTGTTTCACATTAAAAGTCCATAAGGGGTTTCCAGCCAGCAATAACAATGGATATTGTTTTTTCAGTAAATAAACAAGTCAATTTAGCCACTTCAGCAAATTCTGTCACCTTCACATGCCTCCATTGTGGGTCATACCAAATAGTTCCATCTTTGTGCATACAGTACAATAACCTCACTGCAGATACTGGGTACAAAAACAAAGATCTGTGAATTTGTTTTTGCCTCTAGGGGGGAAAAAGTCTCAATTGTATATTAATCTTTAAAACCCTCTGAATCAACCAAAGTTCTTTTGTGGCTGTTTTTCAGTCTGATTGTTATCTCTGATAAGACAGACTGAAAGGAATGTCCTCAGATTTGCAAAATGGGAGATGATAGCAGAACATGGAGAGAGAGTGTGTGTGTGAGAGAGAGACCTCGTTAATTAATACTTAGTGAAGCTGTCAGGAAACACACACACACACACACACACACAGACCCCGCAAGGCAAGCAGGTTGTAGACAGCAGAGGGCAGCAACATCACACACACTAGGCATCAGGAAGGGGACTCTAGAAAAGTATCTCTCTAGCCAAGGTTGCCTACCCCTGCGACTAGGGGCAAAGTGAAAACTGTGGCTGCTTAGGGGCAAGGCCGGTTCTGCCAATGTTGTCAACACTGAAAGGACAAAGGCAGCTATAAATCTCTTTCCAAGGTCTTCTCACCACTGATCTCAATGCAAAGTGGAAAAAAACCCCAAGATGCTTTGATCTAGAATTTGCAATAATTAACCCACCAGCTGAAAACAAAACCCTCCTTTTTTCCTCGGCAGAACCTGCAGCAACTTTTAAACAGTCGTTTCACCCCTGTCCGTTGCCGTCATTTGACGCACGCTGATGCAGACTGCCTGCACAATCAGTTTTTGTGCTACAAGATGTGGGCCTGCTTCACAACCAGTGCAAGCGATCTGCATTGCAGCACAGACATAATCACACGCATAATAGAGATCTGGATGGATTGCAGGAAACAGCAAGAGCACCAGGTCATCCTGCAGTGCATCTCATTAATATGGAGGGCCATCCTACCACTCTTCCTACCTTTCATTTCAGACCTGGAGGACACAAGTAGCAGAATGGCCTTTGGCTTGTCATCTTGGAGTACTCAGCCAAGTATCTCCAGATACAACAGATTTAGCACCCTGCTGAAGGTACATTAATCTTGGCAGGTGGCCTCCAGCAGTAGATTCAACCCCAGGACATGTTCTCAGCCAAACAAATACCGGTATCTGAGCTACTCATAAGGCAGTACAAATGATGCAGCTGTGAAGCATATCAAAATACTCTAGTCTGTAGCTTCTCTTTCTGTGTCTGAATACAGCTTGCGTGTCTCCCCGAAGTTTTCTTTCTTCCAGACTGAACCTCTCCAGTTCTTTCGCTCTGTTCTCAGAGGATATGTCCTCAAGTGCCTGTGTCTCAGCCTCTTTATTGAGATTGGCTACACTGTATAATAACAGAACTTTGCAAGTCTGAATGTGCTATATCTCCTCCCCCTTCTTTATAATTTAGTGAATTAGGGAGGCATCTGCCTGTGATATTTCCAAACATTATCTCATTGCTCTACACTTTAGAGATGTTTCATCCCCTTTTGACTAGGCTAGAGATCTTGTGTATCTTCATCATGGTTATCAGCAGAATTTGTTAAGTGGTGCAATCATTAAGTGAGGCATCACGTGACCATTTCTGATTTTACAACCTTGTCTGTTTTTTTGTTGTTGTTTTTCTTATTTTTGAATGGCTCATCTCTCTCAGCCATGGCTGTTAAACGAGACAGCATGTGACTGCAAGTTGTGACTTCCTGTCGGCTTCCCCATTAACTTTGCTTGATGGAAGCTGACTGTGAAGTATTGGTAAATACTAACTAGAGTGTCACCCAAAATGTAGTGTGTCATATTTGGCATGTGTGTCATAGGTTCACCATTGCTCGTGTAAACTCGGCCTCTCTCTTTATGTAGGGTGATGTGTGTGTGTGTGTGTGTGTGTGTGTGTGTGTGTGTGTACACGCACACGTCTTCCATCCATGCTGTGAAAATAGAATTTGGAAGGCCATTTTTCTCCCAGGCTGGCTGCTTGCCTGCTAGCTATTTATTGGTTTGTTGTTTAACCATATTTATAAGCCGCCCCTATTCATTTGGACTGTGGGTGGCATTCAATCGTTCAAAATACGATCAAAGAGAAAAGAATTAAAATAATCATGACACTCAAGGCTATCGTTCTGTTCACAGAATGGCTCCCGCTGGTCTGAGACTTTATTTCAAGCCAAACCAGAGCATGGTTGCTGGGCCAGGGTGCTTAATGGAGCCCCAACAGCCACAAAGAGGCTTGTGGGCTGCCAGTTCCCAACCCAAGCCTGTGCTAAAAAATGATCTAGTAATATATGTGAATCTTACACAGGAGAAGAGCTGGCTAGATGTCATGTTCTAATAGCCCTTAGAGTGCATCAGCCATTCCACTCTGTTCTAGCTGGCTTGCAAGCTAGATCTGTATTCAGCTCTGGCAAATTGTCCGTCATTGTGATGCGAAAGGACGGCAGGAGTGCTCCAAACTATTATTGCAAAAACCCAGAGGCATCCTCGGTGTCAAGCAAAGGGGAAAGCTTTATGCCCACTCCAGTCTCTCAAGCAAAGGGCCATGATTTACTCCACCCTCTGATATGTGCAATGAAACAACAGTCCTTCACAGGTCATATGGGGGAAATTGAAGGGGTGTACCCATGGATGTTTAACAAATAGGAGCTAAACCGCTTTCCAGCTACTGATGGTTATCGTTTCAGAGAAAGAGGGCATTAAAAGAAAAAAAAACCAGAACCCCATCCTGTCCTGAAATCCAGGGGGAAACAATGTCAGAAAATACTGAGCTCTGCTCAAGCACATAATTTAATCTCACCCACCATGGCTTTCCATGGTCTCATTGGCTTTCCCCAAAGTGTGTGAGATCTGTGTGACCTCCCCCTACCAGCTTCCCAAATGTTACCTGCCTCTGCTTTGCACTTGCAATCAATGCACCAGCAGCTACATTCACCCCCCATGGCAAGCTCAATTTGTTTTTACCTTGATGGGTTTATTGAGTGTGTTCTATGAACCAAATCCTTTGGCTAGTTTATGTTTCAAGGCATCATGCAAATCTAGACAATGGATTGGAGTCCTAGTGGATGATCACTTGTCTATGAGCCAGCAGTGTGCAGCAGCAACCAAAAAAGCTAACAAAATCTTGGGTTGTATAAACAGAGGCATAGAAATCAACATCACGAGAAGTACTATTACCGCTTTATAAAGCCCTAGTAAGATCACACCTAAAATACTGCAGTCAATTTTGGTCACCATAGCACAAAAAAGATGTTGAGAGTTTGGAAAAAATTCAAAGAAGAGCAACTAAGATGATCAGAGACTAAAACATACGAAGAACGGCTACGGGATTTGAGTCTGGCTAGTCTAAGGAAAAGAAGAAATAGGGGAGACATGATAGCAGTGTTCCAGTATCTGAGGGGCTGCCACAAGGCAGAGGAGGCCAGGTTGTTCACTAAAGCACCAGATGGAAGGACGAGAAACAACAGTTGGAAACTGACCAAAGAGAGAAGCAACCTGGAACTAAGGAGAAACTTCCTGACAGTGAGGACAATCAACCAGTGGAAGAGTTTATCCCCAGAAATCGTGGGTGCTCCATCACTGGAGATTTTTAAGAAGAGACTGGACATCCACCTGTCTGAGATGATATAGGTTCTCCTGCTTGAGCAGGGGCTGGACTAGAAGACCTCCAAGGTCCGTTC
>NW_015386847.1:124195-144816 GCF_001527695.2 Protobothrops mucrosquamatus | reverse complement strand
ATGATCTCAGAGGCCTTCTTGATTATTATTTTTTTGGGACACCCTGTCTGTCACAGATCAGCCTTTGATCAAATTTGCAATCCAGATTCCTAACTAGATAAGAGTCTCCTTGGAATTTTTGGTTGGAACAGCTGAACAGGTAATCTCTGGAAGTGAGTAGAAGTTGGAAGATGGGTTTGTCAATCCAGAGTAAGTAAATGGCAGAGGGAATGGCCTTGAGGGACAGGAAGAAGAGCCACTACTGAGGCAAGGGACAGATCACAGGGCTCTGAGCCCAGGCCGAGAATGTAATGTGAGTACAGTGAACATCTCAGACAAGCTCCCCACCCCCTAGTTCTCACAAAGATCAAAGAAGGGAAGGGGAAAGACATTCAGACTTGCAAGATTCTGTTACTAAAGCTTTACTTTAGCTTTACTAAGAGCCGTGGTGGCACAGTGGTTAGCATGCAGTACTGCAGGCTAACTTCTACTGACTGACTGCGGTTCGGCAGTTCGATCCTGACCAGCTCAAGGTTGACTCAGCAGTCCATCCTTCCAAGGTCGGTAAAATGAGGACCCAGATTGTTGGGGGCAAGAGGCTGACTCCATAAACCGCTTAGAAAGGGCTATAAAACACAGTGCAGTGGTATATAAGTTGAAGTGCTATTGCTATTTACAATAAAAATAATCCTGATCTGCAGGGCATTGGTTTCCTAATCTGGTCTATCTTGAAGGGCTGACACACTATGGCTGCTAAGTACATGTGGATTCCTGAGTGTATGTTGTGGACAGATCAAAAGCCATCTGATGGACATGACAAGGCCTAGAAGGCTCCCGTTTCTAAGAGGCCGAAAGGAAATTAGTTCAACAGAGAAACTGAAGCAGTATTCCCATCCTAAGAGAGGGATGAGTGTTTTTCAATTTCCTAGTCAGTGGTGGTAAATGAGGTCCACAGATGGACCCATGAACATCATCTTGGTGATCCCATCATTCCACTATGCTGGCTTGTTGTTGGGGTTTTTTTTAATCAGAGTGGAACAGACCTGAAAGATTTCTGACCCAGCAAGGCACACCCAAGTTTTTAATTGTGTTTTGTGGTCTGCCAGATGCTTGAAAATTACTCCCCATCCCCTGCTACAGTTCTTGCAGTCCCACCAAGCACCAAAACTCAGCAGTTTATTAACCTCAAGGGAGCCATTGTCATGGTTGGTAAGCTGCGTTCTGCTTAACACAAAACACGCACACACATACACACACACACACATAGAGATTTACAGAGATGTGATTGTAGATCAGAAATTGCTCCTTCCTGTCATTCAAGAAGAAAACTTTTGATGGAAAAATCCAGATTATTTGTTCATTTTCTTGAGTGGATGCAATGAAACAAAACTTATACCACAGCAGGTGTTTCTTCACAGAATTAATGGGTGATTATTAATTTCTGCACTCCTATATTTCTTCTATTTCTATTTCTAAACAGTTTGCCTCTCATCTTTGTTCTGAGAACCACCCAGGGAGTCTGGGAGAGAAAAAAGAGAGAAGTTGTATTTATACAACACATTTAATTGAGTCCCTTAGTCTTACCAACTTTGGCTAGTCCTAATCCTGCTTGTATTTTTTAAAGTTTTTTTTTTGTGGCTTAGTATGTCTTGCAAATCAAACCCAGTTGGTTAGCTCATAACTTGATTTAGTATGTGAACTCAGAAAATAGGTTAATTCAGTAACCAGGTTAGGCATGCCATATGCATTCAACCAGAGGGAAAACACACTTTCCCCAATCCCCTAGAACAGTGATTCTCAATTTTGGCAACTTTAAGATGTGTGGACTAACTCCCTGAAAGGCTGGCTGGGGAGTTGAAGTCCACACATCTTAAAGTTGCTTCAGTTGAGAAATATTGCCCTAGAACATATGCCCATCTCTGGGCTAGCATTTGATTTGAACCCTCTCTGCTCATCAGCTAGAGCCAGGGTAAATTCTTCTCTTTTCCAGCTTCTTCCTGAAAAATATTATGGTGAATTTGGGAACCAAGCCCTTATACATTCACCCAAACCAGCCAGAAGATTGCACATCCTGAGCTTAATCTACTTTTTTGTTGAGATGTTCACAGTGAGACAACAGAACATTGTGCAACATGGAGGAATTAAATTTCTATGGAGTCTCAGGAGGGGAGGCTCTACATACAGTAATAAACTTGAGGGAAGGAGAGATGTAATAAGAACAATGGCTGGTCTTCTGTCCTTGGAGCTGGGGGTGGACAGAGAGAGAGTGGGAGAGGGTTGATAAATTATCTTTAGAACTGGTTGTTGTCTAATGTAGATAACATTCTATGGCTTCTCAAGACCAGCCTTGCTAAGACCAACGCATAAAGGAGCTTTGCTTTATTCAGTTATTGCCAAAAGTATCTTGCAACACCCTATTGCAAATTTGGGGAACTGCAGACCACATTCACCCTCCCGTTTCAAATGCATCTCTGAAATTCAGGGGGGAATTTTAGGAAGATTTTTTTTCTTGTGATGGCAATAAGAAGCATCATGGAGCTGGTCTGAGTGACAGGCTGACTTTGAATTAGGCTATTTTCTGGTTTCACAACATAGTGAATTATAAAGGAAGTAAACAAGCTGATTTTGCACAATATTTTAGGCTGCAAAAAGCCTCAATGAAGTTGACAATATTAGCAAGTTGTGTGAAATGCATCTGCTGTGGAATCTAACTGACCTCAATAAGAATGTTGTATGAAAACACTCCTTGAATGATAAACTAAATCATACTAAGCCATACTAATCATATTAAGCTGATCAGTTCAGTTTAGGTTTTTCTTTCTGGTCTCAGACTAGTAGAGTAATCAAGATTAAACTAACAAAATAACAGAGTTGGAAGAGACCTCGGAGGTCTTTTAGTCCAACCCCCTACTCATGCAGGAGATCCTATACCATGTTATACAAATGGCTGTCCAATCTCTTCTTAAAAACCTCCAGTGATGGAGCACCACAATTTCTGAAGATAAGCCATTCCACTGATTAATTGTTGTGACTGTGAGGAAAGTTCTCCTTAGTTCTAGATTGGATCTCTCTTTGATAAGTTTCCATCCATTGCTTCTTGTCCTGCCTTCAGGAGCTTTGGAAAATAGGTTGACTTCCTCATGTTTATGGCAGTCCCTCAAATATTGGAGGACTGCTATTATGTCACCCAGTCTTTCTCTTCATTAGACTAAACCAGGAGTGTCAAACTAGCAACATCACATGACGTGTCGCGATGTAGCGTGACTTTTTTGCCATTGCCGGCAATGGAGTGGCCGCGGTTTCACCATGACGCATCCGGCCATGGGCCGGCAGTTTGACACCCCTGGACTAGACAGTTCCTGCAAGCATTCTTCATATGATTAGTCCCCTAATCATCTTCGTTGCTCTTCTCTGCATTCATTCTAGAATCTCAATATCTTTTTTCTATCATGGTGACCAGAAGTGGATGCAGTATTCCAAGTGTGATTTTAAAATGAACTATATGCAATACAAAATCAGTTGTTATATATCTGAACGACTTAGTTGACTCAAATATGGGTTGTAAACCCAATCTGGGAGTCTTAACTCTCCAATCTGATTTAGGTGATCCTTTTACTTAAATCTCCCCCAGTCTCCACCTCCAACCCCCAACTCAGCAAAGGACCTAAACTTGCAAATCCATTCCTCCACAGGCATCACCATATTAGTACAATCTCTGCAAACTGGTAGAAGCTGAATTTTAAAACACAGAGGCACCTCCTGTCTCCGGCCACAACAATATTTTATACTCCTTCTGGAGAACCATTTGTCTGAAATGATATATAGACTCTCCTGCTTGTGCAGGGAGTTAGACTAGATGACCTCCAAGGTCCCTTCCATCTTTCTTAATAGTCACCTTTCTCACTTGAAGGGCAATATCCAGTCAACTCTGTCCTTTGGTTCGTGGGTGGTATGTGGATTTGAAGAGGATCAGGACTTCCAAGCGTTGTGTGTTTAGAGCGGAGATATGCTACTCCAGAACACACCGTCCTCCTAGTCTCAACCTGAGAAAAGAAATGCTGCCTTTTGCTTGCACAGTTGATGTTGCACTGTGCCAGGCACCACCCGGCAGAGGGTAGCAAGCAACAAGCTGCCCAACCTGCTGGCAGCTGTGTGTGTGCACCGCTGAGCCTAATGGAGTGGCATATGCCCTTGCAAGCCGCTGAGGGTCTAATCCGCAAAGAGAGAAAGGTTTAAAGTCTTGCCAGTTTAAAGCTTCCGACTGTGTGAAAATCCCACTCAGTCACAGATGGGCATCACAGTGAAGGCAGCCAGCACATCCTTGCACCAGGAGATCACATTCTGCTAAGGTTGCAGCCAGACGACTGAGGTCCATTTCTCTCCCTTCAATAGTCAAAGCCACATCTAGGAAGCAGCAATAAAACATCTGTTTTGCCTTAAAGGGAAACCAGATCAATAGCTGAGCTGCAGTCACATACCCATAAATCCTTATCTCAGGAACAGGGTGCTAATTGTTTGAGGGTGTTTCAAATACACACAAAAACACATGCAACTTTCCTATCAGGGTTCCCCAAACGCTGAAAGTTCAGCTGCTGAGTTTTGTATTTCTTCCGCTGATCCTTTCCACCATCACCCACCACCCACGCTCCCTCCCTCACCAACAGGCCCTTCAAACAATGCTTCAGTCTGTGTTGATTTAACATTGTCCTTTCTTCTTTGCACACACTGCTCCTGTTCTTCTACTCTTTTTCAAATTAATGGAAGGGGAGTTTGTCCATTAAAGGGCTCTTAATGAGATAACAGGATTAACTGGGGAAGAACATACCCTCTACTCAGCAACCCTTGGCAAAAACTGGGCCAACAGTTTGCATCTGCCAAGATTGGGGCAAAAACAGCAAAAGGGTTCCAGTCTCAAATTTGCTGGGATCTTGGCCAAGATGGGACTACAGGAGCAAATGATCGGCCTTCCCACGCACACATGATCTCCATTGTGCTCTTCCTGTTGGACTGAGAACAAGATTTTTTCTCATTGGGGAATAAGTAAGTGTAAAGCTTACGAGAAATCTGCAGCGACAATAGGAACAGAGCAGCTTGTGCGAAACCATAACCCCCCACACACACACACACACAAAAAAAAGTGGGCAGCAAGTTAGGAGATGCCCTGGGGGACCAAACAAAAACTCTAAGGGGTTTCATATGACCCTCAAATTTCCCATCCCAGAATTAATTAAAGCCAGAACCCCTCAAGATTTCATTCTCGCATTCCTGGACCTGCTTTTAATAAGGACCCTTTAAGATTCCAGCCAGGCATATCTTTTCAGCAATAATACAGGAACGTACCTTTGAAGATGAGGTCTTTCCATTGAGGGTCCCCTTCAATCCAGACAAAGCAGATAAGCTTTCAGGAAGGGTGGAATTCTATAGCACAGAATAATACTTCCAAAGAAAAGATTTTACACTACAGGTAGTCCTTGATTTATGGCTATGATTTATGATAAGTCATGAGGGACATAATGTGCCCTGACTCAGTTTAATGACCCTCCTTTTTTTGCAGTAGTCATAAAATGAACCCATGGTTCACAAAATAAACCTATTATTCTCTATGGGCTGTTTTTGCCAAAACCGGGAAGTAAATGCTGGATTTTGGCAAAAACGTCATAAAATGCAAGTTATGTGACCACAGAAAGCTGCAAATGACCGTAAGTGCAGGCTGGGTGCCAAGGGCCTGACATGCAAAGGTAGGGGGCGGCTATTTGGAACCAGGTTCTAATTACCTTTGGGGGCCATCTGTCCTAACTTCAAATAACCGCTAAGGAACCATCCGTAGGTCAAGGACAACCTGTATAGTATCCCAAATGGTGATCTGAATCAATTTGTTTCAGCTCTCCCTGAATACTGGGTCTCAAATGGCTTGCACGATTCTCGAGCTTCCAAAAGCATCTGAGTCTTTTACTACCTATATCAGGCACGTCCAATCTTTGGACTTGTCTGGGCTGCATTGAGTAAAGAGGAATTGTTTGGGGCAGCATATAAATATATATAATGTACTGTAGTTTGTGTTTTTATATGTATATGTATATGTATATGTATACGTAACATTAAAAGTATATGATTTTGTGGGGCTGCATTACTAGTTGTCCAGGGCTGCATGCAACCCATGGACCGCAGGTTGGACACGCTTGATTTACATAGAGATTCCCTTTAATTGCCCACTTTCTCAGCCTTATCTGACATGCAATAGAAGGCGGAGTCTCACTGCCCTCTTTAATTTCCCACAATACTCCTGAGGTTAATCTGGAGTGTTATGGAAAGTTGTTAATTGTACATTCTCAAAGCAGCAGGATTATTCCCAGTGGTATGTAGACTTGCTAACAAGCTATGAACCTAACAGATTCTGAGCTGGCTAAGAATTGTGGGAATTGAAGTGAATTGAAAAAACTGAACTAAGTACTTGAAAAACATTGGGGCAGGTAAAAGTTTCTGTCCTCCTGTTAAGAAAAGCTTTAGGGAGAAGTTATTAAGTATGCCACGGTTATCTACAATTACACATCATGAAAATGTCCCATCGTGAATGAGAAGCACAGATGAACCAGCCTATTGTGACAGATCAGTGAACCATGGTTAAAACAAAAAGAGATCTGTGAACTAAACCTGCCAAAGTGGATCACCAATAAAGAAACCTTCAACCATTTTCAGATAAGTTTGGTCTATAGCTCTCACTCCCTGCTCTGGCTAGAGTCGATGGGATCCATAATCTAGAACATCTGGCGGACATATCTAATCTAGAACACTGAGGAAAATTAGATTTCTTCTGAATTCTTTTAGTTTGTTGCTATTTTCGAATCTGTCTTTTCAACTGCATTCTTTGAATTTTATGTTTAAATTTTTGGCGTCCATGCAAAGACTGTACTTGTTTTCACGTATAAAGGACTAAGTCTATTCTGAGCTATAAAATGGATCACATGTTTCTTTTGAAAGCAATAATCAACCTCAATGACTGTTTTGAAACTACTGCTAGGAATGTGGGAGCTGGGAGCAAGAAACTCCGTACAGATTGTCCTGAGTGCTTAGGCCAAAAAAATGCAGCCATAATGGCAAAGGAGGAGGAGAAATAATGCATAGATTTGAATCTGAGGTAGAGTCAGATTTCATTCGTTCCTTTTTTCCAGATTTTTTCCTTACTTTTTAATGGATGGAAAGCTGCTGTACTTTTGAACTCATTACCCATCTCAGCAAAGCTTGCATTACAATTTCTCACATTGAGTGATCAGCTGCATCTGGGCTTGATTTCCCTATTGAAGAACAGACAAATGTTTTGACTAAAGGCCATATTTCAGAATGTTTTTCCTTTATGCTACAACTGATGGATGAATATAGATAACAATGTTTTCATCTGGCCCAGTGTTTCTTAATCTTGGCAAGTTTACGATGTGTGGACTCCAACTCCCACAATCTCCTAGCCAGCATGCTGGCTGGGGAATTCTGGGAGTTGAAGTCTATACATCTTAAAATTGTCACGGTTGAGAAACATGGTGACAGCCAACAGTATATGAATCAACAGTGCCCTGAAGCTCTAGATCAGAATTTCTCAACGTCAGCAATTATAAGACGGGTGGATTCCAACTCCCAGAATTCCCTAGTCAGCATGCTGGAGAATTCTAGAAGTTAAGAGTCCACCCATCTTAAAGTTGCTGACTTTGAGAAACACTGCCCTAGATAATCCCTAGATGAGCCTAGGAGTCCCACGATTCAAGGCTGAGCCCGTTTTTCTCCCCCTTCTCTCCCCAGGAGAAATGGTGGGTGTTATTTGAGCCAGAAAAAAATCTCTCCAAAGAGCCAGGCTTATGTAAGGAGCAATAAAATGTGTTGTCTTTTACTTTCAGTCAATTCTAGGGGATTAGCTATTCCCTAAGATCAGCATTAAAGACTTCCTGGATTCAGGACACAGTCAATGAATGACTGAAGGAGCCCTGCGGCGTTTTCCTGGCTGTCTGCAGCCAAAGAGCTGGCCCCATCTAGGCGAGAGACACCGTGCCAAAAATGTTGGCTCTGCAAAAGGACTTGTAGCTCAAGAAATCCACTGGCCATGTTTTGCGAAGCCTTCTACCTCTCAGGGCTATGGGACAAGCAGGAAACCGCAGGCCACAATGTTGGTTAAGATTCCCCGTGCCCTTTTGCATGGTTCTAAATTTGGCAACATTAGCCAAGCAGATAGCAGCACAAAGAATTGGTTCCTCTTTCTACAGTTAGTGTGTTTAGTGACTGTTCAAAGTTACAATCGCACTGTAAAAAGAGACTTATGATGGTTTTTCACACTTACGACCATTGCAGCATCCCCATGGTCACGTGATCAAAATTCAGATGCTTGGCAACTGACTCCTATTTATGATGGTTTCAGTATCCTTTTGCAGCCTTCTGACAAGCAAAGTCAATGGGGAAGCCAGATTCACTTAACAACTGTGATACTAACTTAACCGCTACAGTGTTTTATTTAAGAAGTTGGCAAGAAAAATCATAAAACGGGGCAAAACTCACTTAACAAATGTCTTGCTTAGCAACAAAAGCAATTGGACTCAATTGTAACCAGAATAAAAAAAAGTTGGAAGGGACCTTGGAGGTCTTCTAGTCCAACCCCCGGCTCAAGCAGGAGACCCTATATCACTTCAGACAAATGGTTGTCCAATCTCTTCTTAAACCTCCAGTGGTGGAACACCCACAATTTCTGGAGGCAAGACGTTCTACTGGTTGATTGTTCTCACTGTCAGGAAATTTCTCCTTAATTTCTCCTTAAGGTTGCTTGTCTCCTTGATTAATTTCCATCCATTGCTTCTTGTCCTGCCTTCTGGTGCTTTGGAAAATAAGTTGACCCCCTCTTCTTTGTGGAAGCCCCTCAAATATTGGAACACTTTTATCATGTCACCCTAGTCCTTCTCTTCATTAAACTAGACATATCCAATTCCTGCAAACGTTCTTCATATGTTTTTACCTCCAGCCCCCTAATCATCTTTGTTGCTCTGTTGCTTTTTTGCGGTCGTAAGTCAAGGACTATCTGTATATGGGGGCATACCCAATCTGCATTACGTTAGGCACAGTTTGGGTTAAAAAAAAATGCTAGCTTAAAGCAGGCTGAAATGAATATAAGGATGGGAAAATAAGAAATGGGACAAAGTCAGATTATTAAAAACCAGCCAGCTCTGATTTTACATTGAAGAGAAACAAGCAAGGATGTCAGGCTCAAGATTACCGTTGGATTCCCACAACATGTTAAATCACAGTTTGTTGAAGAAGCCATCGCCTCCTGGGTGTGCAAAGTATGCTAAGCCCTAAACTATGGTTTGAAAGCACAACAGCTGAGCTTGCACAATTTGCTGCATATGGCTTAGTGCAAAGACCCACTTTTGATTGGAGCTGAAGGGCCTGGGTAAGGATCTAATTTGATTTCTTTTCATTTAAATTTAATTAGAATTAAATTAATTGCATATGGATATATTTAATCGTTTCTCCTTCTGTCACATTAAAACTGCAACCATTTCAGGAAGGATTTTTGCATCTCTCCTAAAGCTTTGGGGAGAGGGGAGAGAAATAGGGGGTCCCTGAGAGACTGTAAGAGGTATCACGCTGTTTTGAGGGGACACAGCAAGGGCAAAACTTGTATTTTGGCCCAGAGAACGAATGTTCTGCCAGTAAACTATAGCTGCCCTCTAAAATCATTCATGGCGGGCCTGATCATATTGATTCTGTTCAGTTTTTATGTATATGTAAGTCCTTGACTTACAATAGATCATTTAGTGACCGTTCAAAATTAGAACGGCACTGAAAATAGTGACTTATGGCCATTTTTTACACTTATGACCATTTAGCTGCCCCATGGTCAGGTGATTTACTGTATATTTGAATGCTGGACAACTGACTCATGTTTATGACGGTTGCAGTGTCCCAGGGTCATGTGATCCTCTTTTGCGACCTTCTGACAAGCAAAGTCAATGGAGAAACCAGTTTCACTTAACATCCGTGTTACTAATTTAACAACTACAGTTATTCGCTTAAGAAATGTGACATGAAAAGTCGCAAAATGGGGCAAAACTCACTTAACACATTTCTCACTTAACAACATAAATTTTGGGCTCAATTGTGGTCGTAGGTTTGAGGACTATCTGTATTTACAGCTGTCTCCAGCATCCCACAGTCACAGCGACATGTTTTACGGCATTTTGACAAAAGCAGCTGATAGTGAGCAATTAGTTCACTGAACAACTGTTGTGTCTACTTGATGATGGCTGACAAAACATCAGAAAATCAGTTCGGCCATGTGGGTGACCCACTTTATGACCATCACAACTTACAACAGCAATGGGCAGGCTTCATTGCAGTCATAAGTTGAGGACTACCTGTATACAGAGCACTTTCTCTTCCATTTTTTCCTCAGAACCTTATGATGTAGGATGGGCTGAGAGAGAAGGTTGACCCAAAGTTATTTACTGAGCTTCCATGGCTGGGAGTAGCATTTGAACCCATGTTTCCTTACTCTTTATCTGACACCATAATCACTCCACTGTTCTGGGTTTCCCGAATTCCAGATCCAGTTTACAGGCACCACGTGAAGAGAAAAGAATAATCACCCATGTTCCTTGCCTATTTTTCAACCCCATGTGATTTAAGTGTTTTTCCTCATGCCCAAATAAAGTTACCCTCTTATTTTTATGTACATCCTCAAGAAGCTAATCCCACCATCTCGTCAATGCACACAAAAGACTAGAAATGATACAGTCAAAACAAACCAGAACAGGGGAAAAATAATCTAATAATGATACTAATACAAATTGCATTCTTGTTTTTATTTACCTCAAGTCAGATCCAAACTATGTCAGCTGAACTAAGATCTCACTGAAACTAAGGCAATCATGACTTAATTTAAGCCTCATTGATTTCAGTGGGAAGTAATTTACTGGAATAGAATCAAAGCAATATTTATGTAACTCTGATTTCTTGACAGCATGTGTAAAACAGAAGCCAGTTTTAAATCACAATATTATAGCAGGATGGCGACATTTAATGCTTTTTCTAGGTAGAATAAGGGAGTAGAACAAAACAAAATTTAAAAAGCTAGCTTCAAAATGGTCAGAAAAAGCCAAAAAAAAGGAAAAGAAAGAAAAAAAGAGGGCATTAAAATCAAATATTTTCTATAGAAGACCTAACAAATTGCTTTATCAAGCTATCCAGACCACTGTGCCTTTGACAGAGGTCACCTGCACCAATAACAGGACAACAGGTGCATTCATACAACACTCATTTCCACGTTATCAAATTAGCTGATTTTCTGGTTTTGAATAGCCCATTAAACTGAGATCATTTTGTGTAGTGGTGAAGATGCTGGCTAGAAACCAGGAGATAGTGATTTTATGCCTTCCTTGGGCATAAAATCTGACTGGAGGGCTTGGGGCCATTCCCTCCCTCTCAGTCCAGTCCACCTCACAGGGTGGTTGTTGAAGGAAAAAGAGGAGGCAGAAGAGGAAGGTATTAAAAAGAAGTGAAAAGAAGAGGCATAAAAGGCAGCTATATGTAAAAAGGTGGGGTGAAAATATAATAACGATAGTAATAAGCCACAAGTTCACCAAGTGAGCATTTCAAGTTGACTGGCTGAGCCACAAAAACTGTGTTTAACATGAACCAAGCTTAGCAGGTCAAGTGAATTCATCTCCAAATTGGTGCACTCCCTCAAACTGGCAAAGCACAAACACATCTAAAAGTGTGGGAATGAAGAGGATGGTTATGGCTATAGTGATCACTTCATCACCTTATAACAAAGGTCAGAGTCCTTTCTTTCAAAGTAATCCAGTACTTTGGATTCATTTAATTTAATTACTTATTGTGCGGGTTTTGCTCTTGAATTTTGCTTTACAAATAAATGTACATGTTATATAGGTAGTCCTTGACTAACAGCCTCAATGGGGACCAGAATTCCTATTGCTAAGCAAAGCAGTCGTTAAGTGAGTTCTACCCAATTTTATGACCTTTTTTGCCACTGTCGTTAAGCGAATCACATAGTTGTTAAACAAATCCAGCTTCCCCAATGGATTTTGCTTGTCGAACGCCAGCTGGGAAGTGGCAAATGGCGATCACATAACTTGGGGATGCTGCATCCACCATAAATACACGTCGTAGATAAATGCCAAATGCCCAAACTTTGATCACGTGACCTTGGGGATCCTGCAGTGGTTGTAAGTGGGAGGACCTGATAACCACTTTTTTCAGTACCACTGTAACTTCGATCAGGCGCTAAATAAATGAGTGTATGTCAAGGACTATGAAGTTATGTTTTTTTTAAAAAAAAAAAATCCTTATGAACTTCTTTCATGTTTATCCCTTTTTCAGGTAGGTCCTTTCTTTTTTTCCAGGAAAATTTGGTCAGTCGCTGTAGCTATAACCCTAAGCTTCTGACCGGAGGGAGAAACAAGGGGCTGGAACCGAAGAAGCAAAATGGAAAGGCCAGGCAGGTGGGCACATTCCTGCATACCATTTCTGATTTTTTTCCATGCAGGGATGATCCCAGTGAATGAAAGCCGGCTTTCCCGGAGAGGTAGCGTCTGATGGAGACCAAGGGGAAGGGGGGGGCGGGCTGCCATCGCTTCCCCCTGCCCTGCCAGCATGTCAGGAGGGAATAAACACGGCAGAAACAGATGGTTCTTTTGTGCCCACGGTGGGGGCCACTGGGAGAGCGGGGGAGGGGAAGAGCATCAGGCAGGATTAATAGACTATGCAGGAATGTCCAAACCACACTTTTAATGAACTCCGATAAAGATTTAATGAAGCAAAACACAGAGCGACAATATGGGTCCCTGACCTCAAGGGGGGGGAAGTGGGTCTCCATGGAGAAAGGCGCACCCTCCCGCCTGAGTAGAGATACACAAAGCCCGAAGGGAAGGCCCCATACTTGGTTATAGATTAAACCAACTGCCAGAGATTTGGAGAGAAAAGGGAGGAGGGGTTGCGTGTGGAAGAAAATGGCTCTCAAATACTGTAGAGAAATAGAAATAATGAAAAACTGCCCTTATTTTTCCTCCTTTTGGGTAAGAGAGAGAGAGAGAGAAAGGGAAGGAAGGAAGGAAGGAAGGAAGGAAGGAAGGAAGGAAGGAAGGAAGGAAGGAAGGAAGGAAGGAAGGAAGGAAGGAAGGAAGGAAGGAAGGAAGGAAGGAAGGAAGGAAGACTGATCCATGCTATAAAGTCTTCGGGAATAGTTAAATCAGTGCATAATCCAAACTGATTTCAGAATTACCTGTTGGACCAGGATGAATCCTTGCAGAGTCCCATCAGATAAAAGGAATGATCCATAGTCAATTTTTAAAGCTATCAAAACTATGCCTCGGTTTGGTTTGGTTTGGTTTTGTTTTGTTTTAATGACTGATCAAAAGTGCTATACAGTATAACTCAACAGCTGGCGCAGTCTGCCTTCACTTAGGGAAAGCTGTGTTTCAAGAGGAAAGGTCATGGATTTAAATCTACCTGCTGTGAATTCACCCCTTTATCCCTAGGATTTGGAAAGAGGATCTGGCTGAACCATCCAGTAATATTTCTGTCCTTCCCAGTGGAGGCAAATGTATAAGCAAAATCACTTGGGACGCTCATTTGCATCCGGAGCTGTACATGTGGAATTAGGAGATAGTGTCAGTTATTCTGCATTGATTAATTCATTCTACAGTCACACTTACCTGGGAATAAGCTTCTTTGAACATACTTAAATTTACATGTGAGAAAATATGCATCTGCTCACAGATGTGTGACGGTGACTTTACTTCCCTAGAGATGTCATGATGCAGCCAGGCCTAGCATTTGTGTTTAAAAACATCAACTCATTTTGTACAAAATGATGGCTCCAATTCTGCTTTGGGCTCGCCACAGTTTGAATCTCCTATTAATAGATTACGCTGCCTCAAAAAGCGAAGTGGGATCCACTCTGGCAGAGCTGTAAGCAAGACTGGGAATTCAAAACCACATTCTGTGACAAGACAGTGATAAATCATTGTACCATACAGAAAACTATATTGATGTGTTGACTTGACCACTAAGAGGCGAGCTCACCTCAAGGGGGATTTTAGCTGCCAGTGGCTAGTAACACTCAGAACCTTGACTGATCTGGAAAAGAGCGAAACAAGGTTGGACCAGGTTACTGCTTGAATAGGAAGCCATTAAAAAAAATCTCAGGACAGCAGGCTGGATTGAGAGATTGAAAAAGGAAAAAAAAAACCTGAAAGAAAACAGGAAAAACCACATACTACAGGTAGTCCTTGATTTGCAATCACAATTGGGAACAGAATTTGAAGCAAGGTGGTTGTTAAATGAATTGCATCTGATTTTTCAATCTTTTTTGCCACAGCTGTTAAGCAAACCACTACAGTTGTTAAGTGGATCACACCATAATTAAGCCAGTCTGGCTTATCCCGTTGACTTTGCTTATCGGAAACCAGCTGGGAAGATCGTATATGGCGACCACATAACTCCAGGATGCTGCAACTGTCATAAATACATGCCTATATACATGCCCAGGTTTTGATCATGTGGCCATGGAGATGCTGCAATAGTTTTACGTGCAAGTACTGGTCATAAGCCACTTTTTCAGCACCGTTGCAACTTCAGATAGTCACTAAATGAATGGTCGTAAGTTGAGGACTACCTGCATTGGCAACAAAACAGTATGATGGGCCTGTGAAGTCACCAGGGACCAGTTTGATTTTACATTTGCATTTTACTCCTCTCTCCTCCCTGTCTCCCTCCTCCTCCTCCTCCTCCTCCTCCCTAATCTCAACTTCATGTATGCCAGTGAATGGAATCTGGAACCATCCTTCGGGCAATTTACAGCTTCTCCCAGTCAGCATTACAGCTTCCCAGGCTAGCAACACCCAAAGCTATATTTTACCAGGTCTCAGATAACCTGCATTTGTAATTATAAAGCTGCTATTTAGCATTCAGAGCCAGTGGTTTCCTTCTCCACCCTTGTTGTTCATGTTAGCATGTTTGCCCAGCACATTAAGCATAGTTGGCTTGTTCGTTGTTCAGTGTATTATGCAAACCCAAACATGAGTTTATTTGAAAATCAGGTTCCATGTGTTGTGTGAATACCGCCACTTGGGTGATGAGGATTTGAGCCTGACCAAAATCAATATTCCAAAGGAGTCCAGCTCTCCTCTAACATTTGGGCACAGGAAGCAAATAAAGTTTCATGCGTAAAATGCAAACGGAGTGCATATCTGCAGAAACGCAAAGGCTTTTTTTTTTTAACAGTGCATTCCAAAACAGGCTGAAAAAAACTGAAAACACAAATCTTCTCCCTACGGAAGCCCCAGTTCTCTTTTGCTTCACAGTCTCCTGAGCAAGGAAAAAAACATCCCTAAGGTATAGCCTATTCTGAACAAGTAGAGCATAAGCACCTGAAAGAAACAAAGATTCGGTCAGGTCAAGGTTATGTGCAGATGTGAAGAATGAGAGGCAATGGAAGCCAGAACAAGATTCCTCATTCTTGAAAAAGTTGGGCTTTCGGTTGCAGTCTTATCACAATGCATAAAGGAAAGCCTGCACTAGCTTATAACCCTCATTCTACACAATTCTTTAAAAAGTATATGTTGAATATTACTTTATAAACCATTCTAAACCAATGGAAATGCCCTGGTGGCAACATGTGAGTTTGGCTCTGACCTCAATCCCTGGACTCGCCCTTTAGGGAGACGAGTGCTTTGTTTTTCACCGAAGGGTTAAAAAGGGGGGAACTTTAGGACACGGTCGTAAATCCTGGAGGAAATATTGACTAGAGGTCTAATTTTTAAAAAATATTACAAAAGTTGAGGGGAGAGTCATTTGAATCATGAAGGATGTAATGGAGGGGAAAGTAAACAAATATTTTTCCTTCAACCACTATATATTATTCCTTGTTTGAATTTCCATAACCTCTCTTTGCTCATTAGCTATTAAATGTTATTAAATATGCATGCCTCCTTATGGTGGCAGGAGTTTCTTACAATCCATTTTATCTTCACAACAGTTCTGTGGATGACAATGAAAGAAAGAGATAAATAAGAATCAATAATACAAACTGTGTTTTTCTTTCTTTCTTTCTTTTTCTCTTTCCTTCCTTTCCTGAAATTTATTCTATCCATAATCAATAAACCCTATAATGCATATATCTCAAATTCTTCTCTATTTAAGACTCCAATTGATTTTTTTCCCCTTCCCTCACGCGCATCAAGAATTTTCATAACTTATTTTGCAGAAATGTTTCGTAGTAGTTAAGTAATATTTTCTCTCTTGGGTCTCCGCAACCTATAGTTTACAATCCCAGTCCCTTCTACTCTTCCATCACCCTTGGGCATTCTACATCTTCCCCAATTTGGTGTCCTCTAGATATGTGAATTTCAGTTCCCCGAATCCTCAGCAGTTGCCAACTAGGGAATTTTGTCCGTTGAATTCCACATCTGAAAAGCACCCATGCTGGAAAAGCCTGTCCCTCAAGATAAATCCCTTGTCCCAGAAATGGTTGTTCCTCAGATTTCAGTGATTTACTCTTTTTTGATCCAGTCATTCATTAGTAAAATTGCAAGTTTCACGAGATGTTTATTTAGTTAAGTGACATCAAGTCAGGCTCAACTCCTTGTAAATGCTTGGAAAAAGATTCATCTCAAACTATCTCTGCTAATAACTTGGAACAGTTCCAAGGACATTCCATTAATCTCTGACTGTGCCTCCAAAATGCAACCCTTGTTGTCTTCCTCTTCATCCCCCTCCTCTCAATCTTTCAAAGAGCTCTGGTGCAAAAGAACACATGATTAGAGAATTCTCAAATCACATGTTTAGGGTTTTTTTATATGCACCAGAAGCTCATCCTGATGATAGCAACTAAAAGTCCATTCCTGATGATCACGAGTTTCCATTGTTTCAGTAAAGGAAGGCGCCACTCATGGTTTTGTTGCTGTTGCTATGTACTTGCGAATTAGATATCCTTGAAGAACTATTGCAAATCCACCAAAGATCAACCATGGGCTGCCTCCCTGTCCTTGACTAAAGCTGACATCAATCAAAAACAAAGCAGATCCATACTTATGATTTCTAAACCTTTCTGTAGTATCAATCAGGCTTTCACAATCTGAGGCCGTGGGGGACTACTAAAGCTTTCTATAACACTCAAAACTTACCATCAAATTGCAGTTTTTAAAAAGGAGGAGCGGAGAGTAAATATACGAGGGTTTGTGATGCTCACTTTCTTCATCCATATGGTTGAAGTTAATTAAAACTCAATTAAAACCCAGTTCTGCTTTTGCCTTGCTCCTGACAACTTCTTCATCCTGCACCTAACCCATTTTGGCAAGCGCCTCCCCACCAGCAACCATTCAAAAATGCTGTATGTGCTTAGTTACGTACATCCCTAGCTATAAATGGTGAACTGTCCTAAATAAAGGTAGCTATTTCTCTCCTTTCTTTCAGACATTCCTTTAAAATATTGCAAAACTTCCAACCAACCTTCCCCTCCTTTTTGCTTGCCTTTCTAGACTGAATCTGCCCATTTTCCCTCTGCTTTTATTTTCCAGCTGTGCATTTTCTAGGGTGTAAAGTATCTTCAAAGCTCACCTTCTCTCAAGCTGTCCCAGTTAATGCAGCACCCTCCCTGGCTGATGTAGGGCTGCAGTCCAAAACTGGAGGGAAGGAGGAGAAGGGAAGAGAGAGAGAAAGAGAGAGAAGGAGAGTGGGGGGAGAGAGGAAAGGAAGGAAGGAAGGAAGGAAGGAAGGAAGGAAGGAAGGAAGGAAGGAAGGAAGGAAGGAAGAAAAGTGAATTGGACCTTGCTTCTCCTGCACTAATCCTATCAAGCACTCCTCTTTGGATCAGCACCACTCAGCATCAGGATTAGTAGTCAATTTATACAAAGGCCAGAGGAGTTTGCATTTGAATGCAAAGTTAATTTCCCATTTTTTTAACAAATACATGAATCAAAACTTAGCTGTCATTTGAAATTCATACTTTTCCAAATGTTAGAATGCAGTTAGCCAAAAATTACTTGAAAAGTTTAATAGGAAAAGATCGGTACAGAAATGCATATATTCATGAAAATAATGTAATGTTTGTTATACTAGAAATAACTGTTTGCAAAAAATAAATCTTCCACCAAGCTGCAAGCAAATTTTGTATTGGGCAGCAAAATACATGCACATTTTAATATAAACCTTAAAAAAAATACTCAGGTTTGACAAATTGGATCTGGCCTATTCTTAAAAATGAAAAACATACTGAAATTGTCGTTACCATATCAAAACCACAGAATGAAGGAAGGGTAGTAAGTACATGGTTAAATTTTGTCCTCAAATTCTAAGTGTATTCAAAAATTCCTTAGTGAAATAAGTTGTAATTTCAAGGGAAAACAGAAATTTTGGTTAAGGGGCAGGTTTTTTAATAGAAAAAAGGGTGCAAGAGATAAGATTTAATTTCATGTTTCATGCCATCACCTGATTTTAGTTTAAACAAGAAGAGTCCACAGATTCTTCAGAGCATATTGAATGTCATTTTTTGTATGAAACTCAGTTTATAAAATATTTCTCCCTTAATACCCTTAACCTGTGGCACTCCATTTTCTGGGTTGAACCAGACATGATACTTTAAGCTAATTGCATGGCCAACATACATACAATTTTAAAAAACCCTAAGGTTAAAATTAACCAAGTGTAGCACATTGTGTGAACACAAGCACTAGGTTTGTAAGGGTGCTGGTTAAACATGTTATGGACAGTCTCGTGATAGACGCCTGAAGTAACTTAGTGTATTTATTTTATTATTATCCCAACTTTACTTTGTACAACCTTAGGTAGCTCCTGCTTTGTATTTTCCCAAAAACAACTCTTGTGAGGTGGTCTGGACTGAGACAGAAGGATTGGCCCAGAGTCACCCAGCCAGTTTCCATGCCTAAGAAAGGATCAGAGCTCACCATTTCCTGATTTCTAGTCCAGTTCTTTAATCATCAGACCAGTGTTTCTCAACCAAGGCATGCAAGTTCTGAATCCTTGAAAACACCAGGAAAACAAGAAATAATGAAGATTTCCTGCAGAGAAGGAGCCTGCTGGCTGGGGCACAGCAAAAGTGTCATGAGGACTAGAACTCTGCCAGGACACTTTGCTGTGATTCTTTGCTGTGATATTGTGCAATATCTATTTTTCTCCTAGCCCTCCTCGTTTTAACAGCTGGCAATATATTACCATCATTTTTACATCATTTTATGATAGACAGTCCTTCCCCTCTGCTGGTCTTGATTGGGTGTGAGTGTCTGGGGGGGTCTTGCCTTCTCTCCGGATGGTAAACCATAAGCAAGCGCCTGTCACTTTTGTATCCCACAGCGTCCTGCGCTGCATTATGTGCAGCTATAACAATAACCGTAAAGATGATTGCAAAGTTGCCCTCGGGGCCCACTTGAACCAAAAGGTTGGGTTGTAAATTGAAAAGAAAAGGAAAGTTGGGGAAAGAGATAAAAAATCATCCCGGCTCACTCTTAGAGCCCCACAGCAGGGCTGATTCGGCCGGAGAGTCATCCGTCACAGGGTGGAGCGGCTTTTCGTTGGCATGTCAGAATCTTTCCCTGGTTAACTCTTCTGGTCCTTCCACGACAGAAGGAGAATCATCCTGAAAATTCTCGCCCGAACACCAATCAGTCCCCTATTCCGATTCTTGGCTTCAGCCCTCTACAATCTTTGAGGAGCTGTCACAGTGAGGAGGGGGTCAGCCTATTTTCCAAAGCACCAGAATGCCAGACAAGGAATAACGGATGGAAACTCATCAAGGAGAGATTCAACCTAGAAATAAGGAGGAATTTTCTGTCAGTGAGAACAATCAAGCAATGGAACAGATTGCCTTCAGAAGTTGTGGGAGCTTCATCCCCGGAAGCTTTCAAGAAGAGACTGGACAGCCATCTGTCAGAAATGGTGTAGGGTCTCCTGCTTGGGTGGGGGGAGTTGGACTAGATGACCTAAAAGGTCCCTTCCAACTATTCTATTCTATTCTATTCTATTCTATTCTATTCTATTCTATTTTTCAGAAAGGCACCTTCCATCCAACCCCAATAAGATAGCTCCATTCACACACAAAAATCAGGATTCCCTTTTTCTTTTTAATTTTCCCTGCTTCTCCCCCCACCCACCATGTATCACCAGCAGCGATGGCTGCAAGGCCTATGGAGGGGACACCCCATCTGGAGCAGTCCTGTTCCCTGTCATCCCCACAGCGAGGACAGTTCTCGGGCATGCTGTTCCTGCATGGGAAGCAGATGGAGAGACCAGGCGGGCACACCGTCCATCACGCCGGCTGTCATCCTTCTATGGAGGCATTCGACAGAGGGAGCAGGCCACCAGCAAAGTGGACGAGGAGGGAATAAGCCACCTGGATGCCAGAGCAGGCCAAAGGAGAGAAGAAAAGGGGAGCCTGGTGTGTGCCTTACGGTTCCTCAAAGGGTTTCTTTCTCTTCGAGAATAATAATAATAATAATAATAATTTAATTTATATACCGCCCTTCTCCCGCAGGACTCAGGGCGGTGCACAGCATATTAAAACAAGTACAAGTGCAAAATATCAAAAATATAAACCCCTATAAAACCAGATTAAAAACCAAATATTAGAAGCTGTG
>NW_015386847.1:106756-124095 GCF_001527695.2 Protobothrops mucrosquamatus | reverse complement strand
GTAAGGAGATCCGGAATCGTCCGGATCTCGGGGGGTAGTTCGTTCCAGAGGGTGGGGGCACCCACAGAGAAGGCCCTCCCCCTGGGGGTCGCCAGCCGACATTGTTTGGCCGACGGCACCCTGAGGAGACCCACTCTGTGGGAGCGTACCGGTCTATGGGAGGGAATCTGCGGCAGAAGGCGGTCTCGGAGGTAACCAGGTCCGATGCCATGGAGCGTTTTAAAGGTGGTAACTAACACCTTAAAACGCACCCGGAAGATCACTGGTAACCAGTGCAGCTCGCGCAGGAGCGGTGTTACATGGGAGCGACGAGTCCCTCCCAACACCGCCCGCGTGGCCGCAAAAGCATTCCTTTGTCTATTCTTCTCAGGAGGATTGAGAATTTCTATCCTCTTTCTCTGAGCGGTGTTTTTGATCCTACTTTATCTGAAACCTAGCAGATTCCTTTTTTTTTTTTTACATGTAATCTTATTTAATTGAATTATCTAAGAACCTGGAACTGGTTAGGAGACAGTAATTATGCCTTGGTTGTACATAATTAATAAGTTTAAAGCAAGTGAGGTAAAATTCATATTCTGCATTATGGTAACATTTATGTCTCCTTCTCCTCCCCCCTCTTTCTGCTTCTCCTTCTACAGTACTCCTTTCTTCTCTTCTCCTTCTCCTTTTTTTCCTCCTGCTTCTCTTTCTACACTCCTTCTCCTCTTCTCCTCCTTCTCCTTTTTTTTCTTAAGTCAACTGAAACTTGGAATGAAATGATATTGAAGGACCAAGGCCTGTCCATTTATCTGTTGGCTCACCTATCCATCAGAAGGCTACAGTTCTTCAGACTGAAGAGAACAGAATGTGGTGTGCGGGGAGAAAGCAGCGAAAGAATCACAGAATTGGAAAATGAGCCAGAACAGGCTGGGTTTTTCACAGCCCAAATGTTCTCAATGCATCCCTACAGAGGATCCCCTTGGACAACCACCCAGAAGGATGCTCACAACTCCATCCTACATATCCTTCCCATGTTCTGGTCATGTGACCCAGAGCAAAGTCATCATTAAGGAGTTAGAACACATCCTCAGCATCCCTATCTCCCACAATCTAGAACAGTGCTTCTCAGCTTTAGCAACTTTAAGATGTATAGACTTCAACTCCCAGAATTCCCCAGCTAGTACTGCTGACTGAAGAATTCTGGGAGTGGAAATCCGTACCTCTTAAAGTTGCCAAAGTTGAGAGATGCTGCTCTAAACCTCCTGAGTTGCTCACAGTTAGTGATCAGAAAAAGTCTCCAAAGAAAAAAGATCCCTCAGGATTCTTCCTCTGTGATCTAACAGAAGCATAGGAAGAAAATGAGGCCGCTGTGAAAAAAAAGCAGGACATTCCCACACACTCCTGAGCCACCTGCTTAGTATGTAAGCACCATATTCCATCCCCTATCTTTAAAAGAAATTTTGGAAAGCCATTTGCTTTTCTTCACATGAAAACATTCGGGGGGGGGGGGGGAATGCAAGAGAATGATCCCACCTAGCATGAACAGAAAGCATGCTGGGACATATAAAATACATGGCTTGTCCAAATCACTGTCAGTTTTTCTACCCCTGAACAAAAATGGATCTGGCAACAGAGTGCCCTGCGCTGAAGCAACCTCATCAATCTGTGCCCTTTCCTCACTTTTAAAAATGTCCTCTAATGTGTGAGCAGGATCAGTCCTCCCAGTAGGCCAGCTATATTGGTTATTTCTTGTTCTTATTGCAGGTTGGGAAGCATTAGAAAAGTCCTGATAGATGGGGGGTGTGTGTGTGTGTGTGTGTGTGTGTGTGATATTCCACAATACCTTGCCCAATTTGGGATTTCCTGCATCTTGGATAAGATAACTATCAAGCTACCTGGGTCACCAAAAGAGATAGCTACCCAAGATGGAGCAGCCATTGCTATCCAGTTCCTATTTTAAATTGTGGTCCCTCTTTGCTCACAATGCACCTTTCATAGACTGCAAAGCCAAATCTTCAGGCAAGGGCCAGGTTGAGGGAGATGACAGAGCCTGGCCCTGACCTACTGATGTTCTCAGTTGGTCATTTGAGGAACACACAAGACTTTATCAGGCAACCAAACGCCTTGGCCAGCCTTGTGTATGGCATTACAGGTAGTCCTTGACTTACGACCACAGTTGAGCCCAAAATTTCTGTTGTTGAGTGAGAAATTTGTTTTGCCCCATTTTTTACGAGCTTTCCTGCTACAGTTCTCAAGTGAATCACTCCAGTTGTTAAGTTAGTAACATAGTCATTAAGTGAGTTTGGCTTCCCCACTGACTTTGCTTGCTAGAAGGTCGCAGAAGGGGATCACATGACCCCGGGACAACGCAACTGTCATAAATATCAGTCAGTCGTCAAACGTCTGAATTTTGATCACGTGACCCTGGGGATGCTGCAATGGTCGTAAATGTGAAAAAGGTCATAAGTTACAAGGTCACTTTTCATTGCCCTTGTAACTTCAAACGGTCATTAAACAAACTGTTATAAGTTGAGGGCTACAACTTGATGCAAACACTCCGCCACAGAAACAACTGGAAAGATATAGTCTCTAGTCCCAGTCTAGAGTTATCATTCATCCCTTCAACAGCGAAAGCCATGGATTGATTATTTGTTTCATTGATTAATTGGTTTACAATGATTTACAGAACCATCCGTCTCACGCTAATGTCTCTGGGCAGCATGTGAACCACACACCACCCAAGATGCCCTTGTAAAAACAACAACCCTCAACATAAAGCGCCATACCGTCAGCAGGGTCTGGCTTGACCTCTTTCTCCTACCCAGACTGACTGGAACTAACCAGTGGTGGGATTCAGTCAGTTTGCACCAGTTTGGCAGAACCGGTAGCTAATTTTTTGTTGCCCAGACCCAGAATGGACTTCCAGAAGCGGCATCCACACAGAGAACCGGTCATTCATCTATTTGAATCCCACCACTGGAATTAACCCAGGAGAAAGGAGCCCCAGAAAAAGGCCAGATCATTTTTAGACCATTTGTGTGTGGTTTTATTTTATACAAATCAAGTACATATATATATATGGTTGATTTTTTTTTTAAGGCTGGGAATGGACGTAGGAAGATTTTTCACCAACCCCCAGATGGTTAAAATCGCACCACACCAAAATCCTGAAGTAAAGTGGGCACGTTCCACTGAGATTTTTTTTTTCACACTTCTGAGAGGGATTCTGTGAAACTTGAAGGCTGACAAACATTTGTCTCTCATTTCCATTCCAAACTTATTTTGGCAAAACTAACCCAAAATCATGCTGCTGAAAAAGAAAAATCGCCATGTTGCGGCAGAAGTTTACCATTTGCTATTGCCATTGCTGCAGATTTGCTCACTGTGGTTCAAATCCTCAACACAAGCGGAATGATCTTTACCCATGCCAGAAATGATGGGAGATGTCAAGCATTTGACAATATAAATCATTTATGATCATTCAATCACAGGAGCGCCTTTGATGAATGTTCCTTACCACTTTTTAGCCATTTAACACACACATACATCTGTCACTGAAACAGCTTATCATTGGTATGTTCTTTATCCCCATTTAATTAGACCAGTTTCCCCGTCTCTTCTCTGATACCTTTTCAAATACTCAATCAACACTCCTGCTAATTAAAAGATTAAAGGAATGAATGAACAAATGACACTTGAACATTTTACATATCTAGGGGCTTGGCTACTTAGAAAGTATTGGTGGCCAAACTAGAAGAAGTCCTCAACTTACAACTGTTCGTTTAGTGACTCTTTGAAGTTACAATAATAATGAAAAAAGTGACTTATGATCATTTTTCACACTTAACAACCGTTGCAACATCCCCATGATCACCTGATCAGGCGCTTGGCAACTAGTTCATACTTATGACGGCTGCAGTGTCCCAGGGTCATTTGATCACCTTTTGCGACCTTTTGACAAGCAAAGGCGATGGGGAAGCCCTATTCATTTAACAACCATCTTACTAATTTAACAACTGCAGTTGTTGAGTTAATAATTGTGACAAAAAGGTTATAAAATGGGGCAAAATTCACCTCGCAAACGTTCCGCTTAGCAGCAGAAATCTTGGGCTCAATTGCAGTCGTAAGTTGAGGACTACCTGTAGTCATATCCGGGGATCCTGTAGTTGTGTGTGTTTGAGCAGCCAGTCTGTTCAACATGCCCGCAAGAAGCATGGTACCCTCCTTTGCAATGGAAAATCTTCTATCCCATGAGATGTGCAAGTTATTATTGTCTGGAAAATTGAGCTTTAATTAGCAATTCGTTAACATGCTGTTTATTTTTCCATTGCCCGTGCTTTTCTCTTCCTTCTACAGCTGCCGTCCAGCCCAGAACTTCAACTTCATTCATGGCACTAAGATTATATCCCACCGGATATAATTATTGCTTTGGCTCTACCTGCTTCCTTCCATGAGCTCACCCTACAATTCCACTGAGCTTTGTACAAAGCTGGCACAAATACAGGCAGGTGAAGGTGGGCAGTGGCAACTTAACACCTGCACTCCATTGAAGTCACAGAGAACCCATTTGTTAATCAGCTCATTTACTTGTTCTGTACATCATCTGATCCAGTGATCTCCCTGCACCCTGCCCAATGTTCAAACTTTGGATAATGTTACTGTCCAATGGTTTGTTCTCATGCAAGGCAAAATTATCACCGGCTCATTGCACTCCAGATGAACACCTTCTATACCACATTGCTTTTTTTGTGTTGTGAAAAATAAATGTTGACTTTCACACCAAAATGTGGAGAATGTGCCGAAATTACCAGGAATTTAGGATAGAATTGATGTTCCATTCTGCCCTCCCTTTCTTTTCCTTCCTCCCTTCCTTCCTTCCTCCCTCCCTCCCTTCCCTTCGCCCCTCTCTTCCTTGCTTGCTCCCCTCCCTTCCCCTTTCCCTCCCTCCATTCCTTCGTCTTTAGTACTTAGCCAAAATGCAATCTCACAACCACTTTGCAATAATCTTCAATAATCAAACATATGCCATCAACAATTTAACATTGCAGAGTAAAAATCTAGAATAAAAGCATGAAAACAGATGGTGCAACTATAACCAATTAACAATAACAAATGATGATGATGGTAATTCCACCCAGTAAATTTGGACAATCACTAGATGACATTCCAGAATATAATTGGATGTTCTCTACAGTTTTATCTGGCACACATGCTGTGATCTTGCTTGCTGACACGTACATTTCATGAGTTACCAGGCCAAAGACCTACTTCTTCGAAATGAAGAACATGTAGACCAGTCAGCTTACAAATCCATGATTGACGTTGTCATTATTTGCTTGTGCCTCTTCCAACATCACTTAAAAACCGAAAGCTGTGCATATTAATTTGGCAATGTGTGAATTCCCCTATTCATGCTGTCACTTTGCATGCCTTCCCTGCTAAATATATGCACGGTGTATAATTACCTCTTACACTGGTTTTACTTTGCGTTGCTTCCACTTCATGGCTGACATTCACCTACAGTACTTTTGAATTGGCCTAAAAAAATGTGAGGCGGTTGCTGGGGGCAGCGGATGGGACAGGCTTTGTTTCAGTGGAAGTGCAACGTTTGTCACACTCTGTTCAAGGGGGCATCTTTTTAATAAGTGTACAGAGAGTTCCAGCTTCAAAGATTTGGCAAAGGAGAAAAGATGCCTTAGGATCTCTCTCACTGCACGCAACAGTGCAATCAGCAGAAAAGCTGCAAAATCAAACACATACACACCCCTCACCTTCTTTTCTGTTTTCAACTATGGAGCCTGACGCAGAGACTTTTTATAGAGCCCCAAAACGTTCAGCCTTTTTAAAAAAAAAACAAAAAAAAACCCACCACAATATAAAGTATTGCCTTTTGGAATTATTATCTTGAGTTTTCTCAAGGTCAACAAGACGACTAGGGGGAATCTTGTCTGCAGCAGATTCCAGCTCCCTCAGATCAAAACTGAAGGAAAGCAGAGGAAGAATTCCACCACTGTAAACGTTTCTGACACATTCTGAAGATGGGGAGGATTATCAAACTTCAAACAATTGGTTTACTGGAAGTAGGCAGTTGCAGGGGCTTGTGAGAAGTGAGAGGCGAGTGATAAAGGTCAGAGATGGTGGGTTGGAATTTCCAGGCTCAAAGCAAAGCAAACAAGATTAGCTTAAGGCAGAAACGGGGCTGTTTTCTGAAAACTTTGGATAGCTTTCCTTGCAAAACCAGCTGGGCTCCTGTTTTCTTATAACAGTTAAACACAACTGTAGTGTCAACTTTGATGAGATTGTGAACATTGCGCAGGAGATGAGACATCGGTCAGGAACTCTTAGGGTCTATTAAGGAGAACCTGGGAACTGCTTGGTCTGTTGGCTGCAGTACTGATGGGAGACACCCACACAATATCACCAGTGACATCAATACAGATACTCCTTGACTTAGAACCACAACTGAGCCCCCAATTTCTGTGGCTCAGCAAGACAGTTGTTAAGTGAATTGTGCCTCATTTTACGACCTTTCTTGCCACAGTTGTAAGGGAAGGACTGCAGTTAAGTTAGTAACACAGTTATTAAGTGACCCTGGCCTCCCCATTCACGTTGCTGGTTAGCAAGTCGCAAAAGACCCCCGCAGGACACTGCAACTGTCATAAATATGAGTCAGTTGCCCAGCGTCTGAATTTTGATGACATGATCATGGGGATGCTGCAATGGTCACAAGTGTGAAAAATGGTCATAAGTTCCTTTTTTCAGTGCAGTTGTAATTTGAACAGTCACTAAATTAACTGTTGTAAGTCAAGGACTACCTGTAGAATACTCAGCAAGCTAAGTGAATCGGACACAACTATTTTTCTATTAAGTAATAAATGTAGTTTTTGGTTGTTGGCATAAAAGAGGGCATCCTTTCTCCGGGACACATCTTTCTCCCCATCTCTCCATTTTGGACTCTTAAAGCGGGATTCCATCACAGTCCCTCAAGAGTGTTGAAAGAGTTGTACATGTATTTAAAAAAAAAATTTAAAAATGCACCGGGTTTTTTTAAAAAAAGAAATTAAGTGATTGTGTGTGTTAATGATGGCTAGAGAGGCTTCAAATCCAATTTAGGAAGATCATTTGTACATCTGCCAGGGCTCAGCATGGCTTAAAACCTCGGAATAACTTTTACGAAGGCTCAGCCCAGACCGCTACATCATTTTTGTGCTATGGCAGTTGAGCATCAGACTGAACATAGCCAAGATTTAGGTTTGTACCTCCCCACAGCCCAAAACCTCTCTGGTCTAGGTTAGGACAACCACTAACATTCTATTTTAACTTAACCCAGCAAGTTATTGTGATGATATGAAGAAGATACTGTCACCGCGTCCACACAACAGCCTAACCATGCTTAGCTTCATTTATTTTAATCTTCATTAAGGTGCTTTGCTTTGGTTTCTGGCTTAGTAGATAGGAAAAAACCATCCCATTTGGTTAGGCGATGGTTCAACGTGTTGTGTGAATCTCCCAAATTAGTAAATGCAATACCTAGATTAATCACGTGCAGGTAGTCCTCAGTTTACAACGGGTTCCTTTGCGACCTTCTGAACCCACAAAAGCTACTTATGACCTGTTTTTGAAGTTACGACGGCTACAAACCCCACCCCCATGGTCATATGATCCCATGTTGGGTGCTTAGCAACCATCTCAGCTTTACAGCCGTTTGCAGTGCCCTGTGGTCACGTGACCACGATTTACAATGGTTTCTTTGCCAGCTTCCAGTGTTTACTTCCGGTTTCTAGCCAAAATACGGCTATTGGAGAAAATTGATTTGCTTAGCAACTCTGGTATTTGCTTAATGACCACTACAAAAAAAAGTCAAAAAATCAGTTCTGGTTATGTGATGTGCAATAATCAGAGGCTGCAGGTCATGGAAAAGCATTATCTGAAGCTGCTTCCAGAACAAAGGCCTCGTTGCAACCAGGAACCCCTTGGGGTGGACACAGGGGCCTGTCCACAAAAAGAGAAACTACCTTAAAATAATTGGTATAGGGCACATCCAGTGATGGGATTTAGCCAGTTTCACACCAGTTCGGTAGAACTGATAGCTAATTTTTTGTTGCCCAGGCCCAGAATGGACTTCTGGAAGTGGCATCCACACAGAGAACTGGTTGTTCACATATTTGAATCTCACCACTGGATGGATGGATGGACGGACAGACAGACAGAGTGAGTGGTGGGATTCAGCCAGTTTGCACCACTTCGACAGAACTGGAAGCTAATTTTTTGTTGGCCAGGCGCAGAATGGACTTCTGGAAGCGGCATCCACAGAGAACTGGTTGTTCACATATTTGAATCCCACCATGGGCACGTCCTGGGGAGCACTAAGCCTTGGAGACAATCATGCCATTCCCCAAGGCTCATGCAGCTTGGGGGAATGGCATGAGATGGCCCTTTTGAGTAGCAGTGGTGGCACTAGGGCCGAAGGCAAGGCCTGGGCCTCTATTTCGGGCACCCTTGGCACTGCCACCAAATGCAGCTGTTTGGATGACCCATACGTGGGGAAGACAGAGAATTCTCTTTTGTTCGGGGGTGGAGGGGGGAAACACGCCAATAGAATCAAGTTGGACATTTTCCAAATGTTTAACCTGCCAAGCCCCAAAGGTTCACCATTACTGAGATACTTTGAAAATATATTTATTGCAGGATCCAATCCAATTTATTTATTGAGCGTATGGCTTTGAAAATATAATTCAATGTATATAGAAAGCTAATTAACGTGATCATCTCCAGATGTTTGGGACTACAATCCCTACAGTCCCTCGCAATTATGTGCATGGGATGGACTAATGTCCAGCACATCAGGATACTTATTCCTGATATAACACACATGCATGGGTGTCTATTCCTATCCTGGGTAACCACAGCCAGCTTAAGTTCAACGGCAAAGAGATCCCACGGCATCTAAGCTTAAGACCAGAAGATGAGTCCCCTCAGGTATGTTTCTGGGCCAGATGGAATTGGCAAAAGAGAGAAAGACATGACCACATGCTGTGTCCAGCCTAGCCTTTCACTTTCCCATCAAGTGGCTGTGTAAAAAAAAACACTCCGGCTGGCTGGAATGGGTTTGATGCATCCTTTGGGGGGAAACACAGCAACTGGTTAATACGGGAGTGGTTGAGAACAATCGTCTCCGGATCGTAAATCTCTTGATTTCTGGAAGTTTTTCTTGTTCGCTTGTAAACCCCTCCGGGCTTTGCAAGGAGGACGAGTCCCTGGGAAATAAATAATTAATCATATTCATAATAATATTCTGAGCCGCTCCTCTGCAGACCACACACTCATCTCAGTCCCCAGGGGAACAGGCAAAAAGGCTGTTCCCTTTTCCCAGACCGTTCCTCCCTCCGCTCTTTCTTGCTATGGTTATTTGGAGAAGCCAAATTTTGGGGGTGTCAAGGGCAGGCTGTCGGTGCAAAGGCCACAGCACCAACCTGAGTTAAGTCCAAGTGTTCCTGGTGGAACTAGACTTGGATTTCTCTTCCACCCCCTGTTCCCATCAACCTTGATCTTGACAAAAAAAATAATAATCTATCCCCAAAACCACCCACCCTTGCTGCACCCCGTTCTGCTCTTGTCACACCGTTTGGTAAGAAGGGAGCCTAGCAGTAAAAAGGCCATCTGAAAAAGCTGTTGGAATTCCCAGGCCAGCCGGTGGCAGGGGCTGGGCCCAAGTCTGCTCTTTCCTGCTGGGCCTCTATTGAGAGAATGCAGGAGGGGGGAAGTGGTGGGGGGAAGGAGACAAAACCAGAAAGGGATGCATGAAAAGGCCCAGACTCCACCCTCCCTGCCAACTTTGTTTGAAAGCATCTCTTTTGCAACCCGTCAGAGGAGGAGGAAAGGAGGCTGAGAGCTGCATCCTGCTGCCAGCCAGCCTTGGCAACATGTGGCTGCTCTCCCACCAGAACCCAGGCTGATGCTCCGCAGCCCAGCTGCCGTCAAACAGCCGCTACAGCCATCAGACTGGGTGCTGGAATTGGGACATCAAAGGCATGGGGAGGTGGGAGCTGGTCCTGCAGGCAGAAAGTTCTGGGGGAGGCTTGAGAATCCCACCACCTGGGGAAGGGAGGCCCCAACTGTCTCCATTGACCAGGTGCAAGGTCTTCTCTTATGGTCCTGTTCAAATTAAAAATAAAAAAAAGCAGGGGGTGGGTAACACTCAGAGTTTCTTTAGATGTGAGTCAAGGGACAAGCCAAGACTTTTGTCCCTGCTAAAGGGGGACCACAGCAGAGATTTGCACAGCTGCTGTGCTTCTCAGCACCTTCACCACAAGTCAAGAGATCAAAAGCGAAGGGAATCAAATGACTTCCCCTTGAAAGCAAAAGAGCCTTGGGAAAACAAAGTGGGCCATGCTTTGCTAAAATATCAATATGTACCCAGGTGCATTGCCATTCATTTGGATTCGGTCCTGCCTTTGGGGAGTTTATAGAGATTACATTTCTGGCTTTAGTTTATGCCCTTTGGTGGATGGGCACCTGCAAATACACCTTGCTCGGATGCACACAGCTATGCACACAGCTACCTCTCCAGAAGCTGAACATTGATGCATGGCTCGGGCTGTCACCATGAATATAGCTACATCTATTACGAGACTAAACTTGACATTGTGCATAAATGCAGCTGCCAGATTAGTAACTGACCTGGTGAAGTGCATTGTGTGAATAGAATCACTCGTTTAGAGACTCTTGGAGGGCTTCTGTGGCTGGTTTTCTTTTCAGGGGAAACAGATACACTTATTAACACACACTGCCTCCAAAGGCAATGCAGGACAGGCTTACAGAGTACTGCGGCATTTAAAATCAGCGTTCCTCAAACTTGGCAACTTTTAAGATGTGTGGACTTCAACTCCCAGAATTCCCCAGCCAGCATGCTGGCTGGGAAATCCCTGGATGCTGAAGTCCACACATCTTAAAATGTCCAAGTTTGAGAAACACCGATTTAAATAAATGTAATAGGCAGTCAATACAAAGAGACGGAAAGATGAAAGGTCAGTCTGATGCTTGGCTTGAAAATAAGCTCAATAGACAAAAGGCAAATATAATTTTTATTTTATTTTTTTCAAACGTGAAATACTGGACATCTGTTTCCATACTGTGGCCAGGAAAATGAGGTGGGTATGAACCCATAGAAGACTCTATTCTTTATCAAAGCAGATTTAAAAGCCAAGTGTTCTTGTTTATATTACAAGTAATCCTTGACTTACGGCCAATCCCTCAAGTTATAATGGATCCCCAAAAGCTACTCACAATTTATTTTCAAAGTTAGGATAGCTGCACACACATACACCCATCCAGTCATGCAATTTCATTTTGGACACTTGGCAACTGGCTCACCTTTTTGGCCGTTCACAGCAACTCCGCCATATGACTGCAACATGTAATTATATATATTTTTTTGCCCATTTCCAGCATTTACTCTGTTTCTGGCAAAAAACCACCCATTGGGGAAATTGATTCACTTAATGACCACGCAGCAAAAAATGTCAAAAAAAATTTGGGTACGGTCAAGTGATGCCTTGACTTATAGCTGTAATGACTTACAACTATAATTCCAGGCTTAATGTCATACGTCGAGGATTACCTGTATTCCTGGAAAGGAGTGACTTGGAGTGGCAAAATAGGCACTGAAAAAAAGTATTTCATAATTGGATGTTTATATTTTTCAACATCATCTATCAATGAAATTAGGGCACAAAAATGCCTAACGTCACGTCTTCAAATACTAGTCAGAAATAAACAGCGTGATGGATTGGTGTGTTTATGGACAACATCTTAGCACCTAGCACAGGGATAGGCAACCTTGGCTCTTTTATGACTCATGGACTTCAACTCCCAGAATTCCTGAGCCAGCATGGCTGGCTCAGGAATTCTGGGAGTTGAAGTCCATAAGTCATAAAAGAACCAAGGTTGCCTATCCCTGACCTAGCATATCCTCCCTAGCCCTACGAGATTGGATGTATGAGGAGCATCCCGAATGGGTCGCAGAAATGATAGGGAGAAACTCCATCTTTTTACCTTCTGAGAAGAGGTATTTTCTGATGCTCACCATTTGGTGAGCACATCCTCCACATGCTATCAAAATGACCAGACCAGCCCCACCCCCCAAAATATGACCTACCTCTTTGCTAGAAGTCTACAAATATAGGAGCTGTGGTGGTGCAGCGGTTAGAACGCAGTATTGCAGGATGACTCTGCCCACTGCCAGGAGTTCGATCCTGACCAGCTCAAGGTTGACTCAGCCTTCCATCCTTCCGAGGTCAGTAAAATGAGGACCCAGATTGTTGGGGGCAATATGCTGACTCTGCAAACCGCTTAGAGAAGACTGTAAAGCACTGTGAAGTGGTATACATACAAGTGTTGTTGCTATAAATCACATCTTTTGTTTATTTTCATATACCACATTTATTTTCACTTGTCTGTCGGAGCAATATTAAAAACTAGAAAAAACATGTTGCTGGTATGCCTGCATATGGCTCAACATGTTACTAGCACTACTTCAGAACTTCTAAGAAGCAAAAGGTTTGGGAGAACAGAAGCGTTGCTTTCTGGGCTAACCATGCCGGCATAAAACAGATACTCCTACGTAAACCTTCAGGTGTTCCTTTTTGTACAGGGAGTCCTGTACAAGTTGCAAAGCACTTGAATTTTGGTCACATGACTGCAGGGTTTATTTACGTGACTGTGATGGTTGTAAATATGAGAACCGGTCATAAGTCACATTTTTCAGAGCCATTGTACTTTCCAATAGTTGATAAAGCAATAACCGCTGTAAATCAAGGACGACTTATATAAACTATAAGCCTATGTTTCCCAACCTTGATAACTTCCAGGTGCATTCGCAAACTCAAGGAATTTACCAACCAGCCTGGCTGTTGCTAAGAATTCTGGGAATTGAAGTCTTCATATCTGGAAGTTGCCAGATGAGAAATACGGTAGCATCTTCAATAAAGGCTTGAATTCAGGATTTCATTCCTTGCCTGTCATTTATCCGCTAGGTCTGCCAGAGTATAACCCTGCCTGCTCAATACACAGGCCGGTCCCCTCCTGCACACACGCTTTAATCTCTAAATCTTCAGAATATTCTTTTCAAATCCTCTTGGGCTGGGTCTCTAGTGTCTGTTTTGTTTCATGTCTTGAAGCTTCCTCACTACTGCCACTCCCCAGCCAGCTGCAATGCTCACTTTGAATTCTTTACTTACATACGTAACAAAAAAAAATCCTGCATTTACAAACACACACACACACACATTTATAAACATAGGACCTGCAGGGGTGTGTGGCCTTCTTTACCTGCCATCTGCCAATGGCTTGTGTGTAAATACTGCTCAGTCAGAGGCAGGCTTACTAACACATGTGGGCGATTTAAGAGGTAAAAGATGCTGAAGCTTTCAGCCAGTATTCCTGGTCAGTTTAATCTCCACTGCACAAAAGGAAAACAAAGTGGCAGCAATCTCTTTAAATTTCTTCCTCCCATCAGCAATCTACAATCTAGAGGACTTGTGGCATGGACTAATTTCCACAGCATCAGGTTCCCAGTGGCCCTTGGCAAGAAGAAATTTTATTTATTTTTTTATACCCGTCTTTATTACTTTGTAAGAATCAAAATCACATGAAGTATTAGTACTGCTTTATAAAACCTTAGTAAGGCCACCCCTGGAATACCTGTGTCCAGTTTTGGTCACCACATTGCAGAAAAGATGTTGAGAGTTTGGGGGGGGGGAAGTGCAGAGAAGAGCAACTAAGAGGATTAAAGTCCTGGAGACTGAGTGAAGAACGGTGGCAGGAATTGGGTTTGGCTAGTCCAGAGAAAAGAAGGATTAGGGGAGACTTGATAGCAGTCTTCCAGTATTTGAGGGGCTGCCACAAAGAGGAGGGGGTTGATCTATCCTCCAAAGCACCTGAAGGCAGGAAAAGAAACAATGGATGGAAACTAATCAAGGAGAGAAGCAACCTGGAATTAAGGAGAAACTTCCTAACAGTGAGGACAATTAACCATTGGAACAGCTATCTTCAGAAGTTGTGGGTGCTCCATAACTGGAGGTTTTTAAGAAGAGACTGGACAGCCACTTGTCCAAAGTGGTATAGGGTCTCTGGCTTGAGCAGTTGGTTGGACTAGAAGACCTCCAAGGTCCCTTCCAAGTCTCTTCTGATTGATTGAAACTCAAAGTGGTGAACATACAAAGTACTCCTTCATCCTCCTCTTTTTCCCCACAACAACTTTGAGAAGTGGGTTGAGCTGAGAAAAGAGCGACTGACCCAAAGTCACTTGGCCAGCTTTCATTCCTAAACTGCGAGTAGAACTCACAATTTCGTGGTGATTAACTCAGTCACCCAACTGGCTTTCATACCTAAGGGAATTAGAACTCACAGACTACAACTCAGTCACTTGGTTTTTAGACCAGCATCTTAACCTTTATACTAAACTGGCTCTTTCTAGCACATCTGCATTTGCCAACAAAGAGGACATAAAAACTCTTCTGCATTTTGGTTTGGCCATTTGAAGACATGTGTACTTGGAAGGGCATGCTGGCTGGGGAATTCTGGGAGTTGAAGACCACACACCTTCAAGTAGCCAAGGTTGAGAAACAGAGGACTAAAGACTCTGTCATTTTGATTATGGACTAGAGATAAAAGAGCTGGGTCCCATTTATGCAAGCTGTTAAGACGGTACATCTCTGGTTCTGGAAGTCTATGGAAGTCTGCTGGGCCAGCCTGAAGAGACCCAAAAAAGTTGAGGTGGACAGGACTTAATGCAATTATTTTAACAAGCTGGAGGGGGAGAGTCTTCCTACACCAGCCTCATACTCCCCCCCCCCTCAGTTGCTTATTGCACACACTTCCAAGAGATAATTGGGAACAGATGCTAGTGGGAAAGGCGTATGGTAAGAAAAGGTGGGGGGCAGCTCTGGAGCCCAATGGCATTTCAGCTCAGTGTTTCAGAAGGCTATGTCACCCGGGAACCAGGAAGGAGGTCAGCTGAGGGACAGCCTCAATTTGGTCCTGTTAAAACAGAAAAGTATTGAAAACAGAAAGGGGAGGACAAGTGGGGGCACTCCAGCGAACCCCCAGACCACTTTCTGCTGTTTATCTACATCCTTTAAGGTTTTCTGATAAGAAAAAGAAAATTCACTCAACAGCCTCCATGGCACATTCTACCATTTTCCTAGCCATTAAAACAGCCACTTTTATCTTTCCTGGAATGTAAGTAATCAATTGGGGGAATCTGGTAGATCCAATCCCAGACACAGTGTGAACCTAATTTGGAATCAGAGATACATGCAGGATGCAAATTGTACTTTCCACATTCTTGCATGCCAAACACTATGCTGTGCCTAACCAGGAAAGCAACTGAGGGAGTAAGGAAATAGGATCAGGGAGCAGATAGCAAGGAATAACCTTCCTTCCCAAAGAAGGGAATTGTTGAAGGAAGTTGTCAATTTGGACCAAGGCAATAAGACTGGCCTTGCAAAGCATCTCCCCGGGGCTCAAATGAATTGAACGGCCTGCTCCCTTTTGTGTACAGAGGACCCCTGTCCAAGCAAAGGCTCCCACAAATCAGTGCAAACCCTCAACAGATGTAGGTCCATTCATTCTCAGACTGCAACCGAAGCAAGGTCTGAAAAATGTCCCACGTGGTTTGCATCCATGCTTCTAGCGAAGGCAAAAAGCAGAAGAGAGCTATTTTAAGAACGAAGAAATATGATCATTAGATAGGCTTTCTGTTCAAATTCCAGGCACAGGAAATGCCAAAAAAAGAGTAACCATCATTTAAAAAAAGAAACTATGACTTTCTACTCTTTTCTAGCCGCTGTTTGCTTCACTGCATTTTCATTATAGAAAATATTTCATACAGCTTACCAGCAATGAGCAGTCAAGCCCCAATGTCCAACCTCAGATCAAGTCCAGGAATAATAATAGAATCCTTTCATCGCCAGAGCACACCTGTAGTTCCACATATGAGTGGAGCTCCCGGCCTCAATTTTTCCTCATCCTTGCCTGTAATATGGGTATAAACTTGTAGTATCCCCAAGGATGATTAGAATAAGATGTATAAACTGCTCTGTACACTTTAAAGCTCTAGGTAAGCCCTAAATATATCTGGCTTAGATATCACGTCTCTCCTCCCAGAATGCTCCTTTCTCAAATCCCCAGAGATCAGGAATAGATTGCAGTTACTGGATAAATTCACTTGATAAATAAATAAAACCACAGGTGGGAGAGAAGCCTTGAGTTAAATCTCAGCCCTGACCTTGACTGATCTTGAAAAGTTAAGGACAATCAAATCCAATACTTCAAAGGGGGGCCACCAGGAGATCCAACAGCTGTCCATTAGACAGAAGAATCCAAAAAAACATTCCATCAGAAGGCAACACCTCCTTCTTTGGCATGGACTTCTCCATCCTTAGGCGATTCAAAGAGGAGATGCGCATATTTGTATTAATTAGGTAATCAAGGTAGCAATGTGAACTGGCTCTGCAGGTAATTTAGCCTGGGCTTTTTTTTTTACAGGGCATCTTAAGTAAAGGAGGGGTGAAAATGCAAATGGGGAAAGCAGCCCATCCCATGGTCAGGAAAGCGCCCTGCTGAGTGGGGTTGTTGCATCAGGTTGTTGTGTAGCCTGATTCTCCCCCGAGCTTACTGAATATATTCTTTCCTTGCTCTTCTTTCCCTGGGAAGAGGGTCAGAAGAGTCTCCCAGCTCCCAGTGCCCCAAATAAATAATGCAACTTCCACACTTTGCAGCGCAGAGTCCGGCGCTAGAACTACCGTAGGAGCCGAAGCCTTGGAGGGGGGGGGGGGGAGACACACACACACACACACACACACACACACACACACACACACAGAGCAGGTTTCAACAAAAGAGCCACTGAGGCAGAAGCAAGTCGAAAGGCAGCGAGGTGGAAAAGCGGGTTCTCCGGTCAAAGCGGGGCATTAGGAGTTGGCCCACCCCGAGAGATCCGACAGGCTGAGAGAGCAAGCAGCAACACACCCACACCCACACCTACACACTCACACTCGCCATAAGTTCGGCGTTTGGCAAATCGGACCGTTAGGAAGCGAACTGGGCAGGGCGAGGGGATACGACGACCACCCCCACCCCGACCACCCCCCACCCCTTCTGCCGGTGGTCTGTACCCCCATCGCCTGTCCCGCCCCCCCGCCCCCCCATCGCCTTGCCAGAGCATACCCAGGCCACGCAGGCTCTTCTTCGGCAAGCAACGGGTGCTTCTTTCTCCGCCCCTCCCCGGAAAGGACTCCCGCGACCCGCGCTTTCGAGCCTCAGCGAAGCCGGGGAGAGGGGAGGGCAGGGCAGGGCAG
>NW_015386847.1:9886-105909 GCF_001527695.2 Protobothrops mucrosquamatus | reverse complement strand
CGGAGAGGAAAGGAGGGGGGGGTCTTCCCCCTTCTCCTTCTCCTCCTCCCCCACCCCCCACCCCATTCCATAGGTGGAGTTTCATCTCTGCAGAAGAGGGCCTTGGGCTGGAGGGGGGGGGCAGAATTAGCCTCCTGCAAGATCTGCAGGTGAGAGGAGAGGAGAGGCGGGGGGGGGGTCCCACTCAGGTCGCCGTAAAAAGTGTGGGGTTGGGGGTGGGGGGGTGCGTGGGTCGGGGGTTGATCTCGTGGCCTTCCTCGGACGGACTCCCCCTCGCGGTTAACCTTGAGACCGCTACCGCTACCTCGGAGGCAGGCGCAGCTCCGGCGCGCCCTTCTCCAACCGCCTCTGCCAGCCCCCACCCCGTCTGTGGTTCCCCACCGCGTTGTCATTCAGAGGGCCGCTTTAGTCGTTTGCCCACGGGCTTTCCCTTAGAAATCTGGAGATGGAGCGGGGAGGGGGGGGGCGCCGCTGAGTGAGCCGGTGAAATCTCCCCTTTTCTTTTGAGGGAAGATTTTTGACATTGGGGTACCTGTCCCATAACTCTTTCTCTCCCCCCCCCCCGCACTTGAAAGGTCTTACTTCCCCCCTATTTCATATCCAGGGCATAAAGGTGTAGAGTAGCTTTCTCCAACCTAGTGCCCTCCAGATGTGTTGGGATACAGACCCCCCCAACCTCCCTCTCCACTCACTGTTGCCTTCAGGCTGGGGATCCCTGGGTGTCAGTAGGGGGGGGGGCAATGTTCTTGGCAATTCTGCCCGCCTCCCCTTTCGTCGACCCTTTGGAAAATTAGCCCTTTGTTTGCCATTGCACCATCCCTGGGTGAAATGCACTCTGCACATGTCCAGATGCCATACTTTTTATATTCTTCAGCTGATCCAAAAACGGAGCCATGGGGGAAGGGGGCAGCTGGCCTCCCTCAGTTTGCCAATCCCAGTGTAATTTGTCTGCCTTGACTTGGGATGATTCCCATAGATGGGCTTGGATCCCTGTGCAACGTAAGAGCGCATCCTGCCTGAGTTGCTGTCCTGGCTGTAGAGGAGAATGCAAATAGGTTCGGCCCTTTTTGGCTACTGACCCACAATGTGCTCATTTTGGGAAGCTCTGTTGCAAACCTCTGCCTCTCCCCTTGATGGGAAGAATTGCAACTGGGTTAGAGAGAACAATAGTGACTCTGAACTGCAGCTGAGGGGCCTGGTGGGTGGGTGGGTGGGTGGGGGGTCAGAGAGCTGCCTTCTTTCCCCTATGCAGACAATGCTGCCTTCTCCCATTGCCCGCAGCAGCGTGCCAAGGCTGCCCCTGGGCAGGGTCAGCCTGGCAGAGGAACACAGGGAGGAGCCGGTGGGTGGGGAGAGATGCCTCCTCTAAGAAAGAGCTCCAAAAGGGGCTTGTCCAGTCGCAGTGCAGCCACCACCAAAGGTGCACCTGCTAAACTTATCCCTGTCATGCGGACTGCAACTCTTAAAGGCGCAGCAGCCCTTTTAAGCGGGACAGAGAAAGCAGCAGCAGCAGCAGAAAAAAAGAAAAGGAAAAAAAAAAAGCCGATCGCGGTTTTCCTGTTCCCTAGGCTGGGTGTCCCGGTAACTCTGCTGTCAGATGCCTTAGTGACAGAGATGGGAGTGTAGAAAGATGGCCCCCGGGAAGAGTTAAGGGGGTCAGGATGTGTGGGGAGAGGAGGACAGAGTCCACACTTATATGCCTGGCTTGCTTCGGGTGCCCTATGGCTACAAGTTCCTTTGCAGTAACACTAATGGTTGCTGAGTGGCCGTGGTGCTCTTATCCTGGGGTGCCTGCGCCTCGCTGGAACGAGGGGAGGGGGGAGGAGGAGAAGCAGCAAAGGGGACGATTCTTTAATGATAATATCTCTTGAGCAGCAGCTAGAGGCAGCATCCAGAGCATGGGAGCCTATCAGGGCACCGGTGGGGAGGGGGCAACAAGATGGGGGGAGGTTAATTTCCAAAGGATTTCACCTCTTCTGATTTTGCTCTGAGCTGCAATTACAAAGTGAATTATTACACAGTTAGATGTGTGCTTTTTGGACCTGTGAAGACCTCTGTGTCATCCAAAAGCTTGCATAGTTACGGCACCTCATTTGGTTGTTAAACACTTGCTGTTGATGTGTTTCCCTTACTCATTTTCCAGAATTAATTTCAGGTTTGGCAGGAGACTGAAAAGGCCACTAATGAAGGAAGTGGTCTACTACTTTGGTAGCTGGGATCACCTGCCAATTGGATCTGTGCCGTAAGATCTACTTTATCACTGTTGTGTCTTCTGTAGCGGTGTTCTTCAGACTCCCTGCAAGCATGACACACAGCAGCTAGTTCCCTAAGGAACGCACTGTGTTCACATAACACATTAAATCTAATTACTGGATTAATCCGTTTTCTGAATTTGCACAATAAGTTGAACGATCTTCATCACTCTAAACAGGCTGCGTTCGTATATCACACTAATCAACACCAACAAGCAAACAAACCTAAGTTTGGGGCATTGTGCAAATACAGTACCCCAGTTTTTCATTTATCTGGGTTATCCTATGGTGTGAACATGGCACTGGTATACAGTACTTGGTTCTCTGAATTTTTCTGTTTGGCAAAGATTCTGAAAATATTCTAAAGCAGGGATTGGTCAAAGGAAGCCTATGATCTAGTAGGTTATTCTTGGTGGATCTACAATGATATTCTTAGCTCCACATATATAGAGGGATCTGCCTCAACAATCAGTAATTAGACCATTTGCTTGGTCTTGCCTTCGCATGTGGTGTGAACCAAACCACAGTTCATGACTTAATGCATTATAGGTAGACTCAGCCAGTTTTGTCTGAAAAAAGCCTTAATTAAAACGATCTGTAATTTAGTGTAATGGTTTTAATTTAGCCATATGGTAAGCTATATTTCCCCTATCTCATCCCAATGTTCTTTATGCTTGTTTTCTCAGAGGTTTGAATAGGTTTCAATAAGGTGGTGGGGCGTGTCCCAGCATTTCCCTGCTGCCCTCCAGAAAAGCTGGGATTGCAATTCCAAAACTTGGGAATTCTCACAATTCTAGTCTTGGGCGTATCAGGGATTGGAGAAATCAGGTCAGGGAAGGTCGATCTGCAGAACTGCAGGCTTAGGGTTGGTTTGGCCATTGAAACGGAGTTGGTCAGAATTGAAGTATCATCTCTCACAGTGCCAAGATAGAGAGTAATGAGCATGGCTGGCTCAGGAATTCTGGAAGTTGAAGTCCACGAGTCATAAAAGAGCCAAGGTTGCCTACCCCTGACGTAGGACATCTGCATGCCTTTCAAGGGAGGCCTATAATAGAGGACACATTTCCTTGGAGTGGAGCAAAACTCACCCATCCACTGTGATGCAGCTGTGGAGTTTCTTGCAAGATGTTCTGAAAACGCTAGTGGCTGCTCTGGTACACAAGTTGATCATTTGGATTTACCCACAATAAAGTAAAACGCTGAAGAAACCACTGGGTTTGGGCTGCCACAGTACACAAGCTGCCGCCGCCGCCACCCAACGGATCAAGATAAACCCTAATCAAGCTTTGCCTGTTGTATAATTGCATCTGCTAGATCTTCACCTGACCGAGTGAAATCTGCAGCATGGAACGCAAAGCTTTTATTTCACGCCCTACTCTTTTGGTAACCTAGAATAAGGCACGTGGGTGCCTGTTTTATTTTTATTTTTTATCCCCTGTTCTGTTTTCTTTTCCCTATATCCATACCCTAACCCCACCCTACCCAATGTCTTCAAGCTCTTCTCAATTCCCCACTGAGCAAAGAAGCCTTGCAAAAGACCTTGTCCAGGGCTGTCGCAGGAAAGGGGCCCAGAAAAAAGCCAAATGGCAGCCACACAACCATGTGATCAAAGCTTTATCCCTTGTTACCATGTGTTACGGTTCACATTAAAAAAGAAATGGTGCTTCGGTCGCACGGTTGGGTCTTGGCATTTTTCCTTCTCCCCATGGACACCCCTGGGCTTACGCCTATGATTCCCCCCCCCAATCTGTTCATGCGGTATAAATGCAAAAATAGATACACTGAGTGTTTTGTTGTCAAATCATTACCATTTCTTCCCCCCCTCCCCATCGTCTAGGCTGACCTCCCCCTTTGCTTCAGTTTGCTCAATGTAGACCATGATAGATAGATAAATAAAGCAAAGCAATAGATAAATAAAGCAAAGCAAAACAACCTCCCCCCCCCCTCCGCCACTTTTCCCGGTAAAATCCAACTGGCTCTGCAAATGATAGAAAAGGATTATTCTCTCTCTCTCTCTCTCTCTCTCTCTCTCTCTCTCTCTCTCTCTCTCTCTCTCTCTCTCTCTCTCTCTCTCTCTCTAGATACATATATATAAAAATAATTTTAAATGCAGCCATCTCATTCAGAAGCTGTGTGACTGAAATTTGGCAGGAGCAAAAGCTGGCCTAAGGGATGCGCCTTCTGTTGTCTCGGTGGAAATCCACTCAAATTTGCAGTGATCTCAAGTTGGCAAAGTTGCAAGGAGTGCATTTATCTGAATACTAATGCCCTGCCTTGCCTGTATTAAGCTATGCAAATGACTCTTCCCCATTGCCTATCGCTGACACAGGCTAGGGGGGGGAGGGGAGGAGAGGGCTGGCCAGCAACTCCAGGGATGATGGAGAAAGGAAAAGGGCGCCCGCAAAGGCTCCTTGTAGGAAGCTGACAAAAATGATCATCGGTGCACCGATGAACTAAAAATAAGCAATAAGCGTTGCAGTAACTCAAGGTGATCTTTTGAACACTTCTCTGGAAGCTGACATTGGGATGATGGGTGCGTCGTTTCCCATGCATGCGCGCGTGCACACACACACACACACACACACACATACACATGCACATCATTTCATCTGAACCAAATAACAAATTATTGAATGGCAGAGAGAAGCTATTCAACAAGCTTGGCCAGCCTCAGCTTTGAGAATGGGAAATTCATGCTTTCCGGATGTGGCACTGCATCAATTCCCAGCCTCCCAGGCTGGCACAGCCATTGCGGAGGGATGTTGAGGGAGGCTTCTTGGAAGGTCCCTGGGTCCCTTTGACTTCACTAAGGAGATGGCTTGGGGCGACCTCTTCCCGAGTTCCCGGACGTTCTGGGAGTTGTGATCTCCAAATATCTGGGGAAGATTTAGTGAGAGGGTTCCATAGGTCATCTTTTAAGATACCCTGCCAGAAGTATTGGAATCCTATTACAAGAGTTGTTTCTAATGAATCAAGTTAGCAATCAATGGAGAAACCTCAGAAAAGCCCCTGCTGGGTCAGAACAAATTAGCTTCATCTTATCCACCTCCTGCTTTTCCTGAAACCAGAGTACTTATTAATTACATTTTATGTCCCTGCCTTTCTCCAGGGAGTTCAAGATTGTGCTCACCAGGGATGGCCAGAAGGTAGACCAAGCTCTATTGTTAGACCTCCATGTGACTTGCAGAACAGATCATCAGGGGATTTTTACTCCCAGCTGTTTAACAACTGTCACAACAGAGAGCGTGCCCCCCTCTAGATTAGGCGATAGAGATGAAAGTAAGCTAGAAAGAAAGAGGAGGAGTTCAAAAGTGGATTGGTTTATTTGTCTCTAAATCTGAGGTCTTATCTTTTGTCCGCCTAGATGATGGTCACCACAATCTGATGAGACTCATTAGGCAGAAAAATGGTGGCTGGTTCAATGCTCCCAAGGCTAAATTAACATTTCCCCGTTGTCGCCCAGTCCTAGGTCACTCCTATAGTACTGATTTCATTGCATCACCCAACCATTGTTGAAATGATATAGAAGCTGTCCACATTACTGCTACTTTGGCAGAGTAATACCAGGGAAATCTGAAAAGATGCTCTAAATCTATAGTGTGGAAATTACCTTGATACTCTAGCCATTACATGGCACTGACTTTCAATTCTTGCACTGAAAGCAACTTCTTGAATTAAGAGTGTCCTCTGAGATAACCTTGTTCCCTATTGCGTCTTGTGTTTTTGTCATTTCCAAGGCCTTCTTTGAAACTAGCTTTGGTTAGGGACTTCAAGATAATAGCTATCCAAACTAGGGCCCACAGATTTGTCTCCCTCTATTATTGGCAGGCTTGTGAAATAAGAGAAATTGAAAATGAATGGCTGGGTTAAATGGAAAAAAAAAATAGAATTGTGACTTTCTAGTGGTAATCCAGAATTTGGCAGTAGAGGTAGACTTTAGAACGTGCTTAACTCTAAATCTGGACCAACATTGTATAACTACTGTATTCATATACATATATGGGTATTAGAGCAGGGGTCTTCAAACTTGGCCCTTTTAGGACTTGTGGACTTCAACTCCCAGAATTCCTGGCTGAGGAATTGAAGTCCACAAGTCATAAAAGGGCCAAGTTTGAAGATCCCTGTGCTAGAGCAGCCGTTTGTTTCTTACAAATAAACTAGAAATCACCCAACTGCATATTAGCTGATAGTGCTCTGACTTCCAAACGTGAATTGGAATAAGGTGGTCCTCAATTTAAAACCATAATTAGGACCAGAATTTTGGTCGCTGAGCCAGGCGGTTGCTGAGTGAATCAGATCTGATTTTATGACCTTTATTGCTCATGGTTGTTAAGTGAATCATGCAGTCATTAAGTAAAATCCAGCTTTGCCCGTTGACTTTGCTGGTTGGAAACCAGCTGCGAAGGTTGCAAATGGTGATCACATGACCCCAGAATGCTACAACCATCGTAAATACATGCCGGGGATGCTACAACGGTTGTAAGTGCGAGGATTGGGTTTAGGTTTCAGTGCTACTGTAACTTTGAACAGTTGTTAAATGAATGGTTTTAAGTTGAGGGCTACCTGTAATCATTGGCTTAAAAAAAAAAAGAATCTATCATTCTTTCCATGTTGGTCTATAAGTGAGGGTGAAGGTTCGTTCTCCGAGTTTGTGGATTGGTTTCCGAACGTTTCGTTACCAAGCTAGGTAACATCTTCAGAGGTGTTTAGTGGATGTCAGTGTCCACGTTCTTCTGTTTATAAGGGCTTCAGGTGTGGGTGTGTCAGGTGAGGGTCCTGTGATGGGTCTTGTGACACCTGACCCATCACAAGACACACCCACATCTGAAGCCCTTATAAACAGAAGAACATGGACATCCCTTAAATTCCGCTGAAGATGTTATCTAGCCTGGTAACGAAGCCAACACACAAGCTCGGAGAACAAACCTGCACCCTCACCTGAGCTACAGATGCTTGCTACTATTGGTATATACGTGTTTTGGAGAGGGAGTGTTATAGAATTTGTCCCCATATAAACACGTTAATCTGAGAATACAATTTGCAATGACTATAGAAACTGATGAACTGGTCCTCACTGTACTGGTCACCTTAGGGTGCAGGCAAAAGTGTAGCTGATTGGACTTTCTCCCACTTTACCCCAACATTTTGCTGTCATGCCCTTCTCAAACATTGGGGCCTTTTTAGGTGACGGGTTGTAGAGCTGGGTGTGTATACTCAGTTCTCGTTTCATCGCAGCAGCTGGCATGGGAAGTGCAGCATTACAGCAGAGAGGAGCTGATGCCCAAGCTAATGAACTGTTGAGTTTTGGGGTGAAAATATAGAGCACCTGTCTCCTCTCTGGAAATGTGGAGCCATTCTAAGTGCATTTACACTATATACAGCAGATGTTTCTGCTAGACAAAATAAAGCCTTTTATTTCAGATGTGTGTGCATGTGTGTTTTCCAAGCCTCATTCTCTGTCACAAAGTAATTGTCTGCCCTCTTAATTTCCTGCGGCGGTAAACATTTGGATTGATTTTTAAACACGTCTAGTGAGATGCTTTAAGATAGCCATTGATTATTACCAAGTAAAATTGTTGCAGGAAACAGAAAGATTGAATTTTCCCAAGAGGAGGGGGAGGAGATACCGAAGACTTCAAAAACTGCAATTATTATATGCTTAATGGCCACTCGATCGATTGGCAGAAGCCCAAAAGATTGGATGATTGCTGAATATATTTCACGGGGAGTGAAGGATTTTGAAAGGTTGGGTCTCACCTCATAGCTCCTCTTTTTCCAGATCCAGAGACTTGATTAGACATACCGATACAAGCCTCCGAACCTGTTTGATGGCCAAAAGCCCAGCCCAGCCCAGTAACACAAGCTGGGCTAATGACAGCATTTGACATAAGGGAAGACTGTTGTTCTCAAGCCGTGGCTTATCCTGGGGCAATCCGTTATTTTAAAGCAGTGTTTCTCAACCTTGCCAACGTTAAGACGTATGGACTTCAACTCTCAGAGCTGGCTAGGGAATTCTGGGAGTTGTCAACATCTTAAAGTAGACAAGATTGAGAAATGCCGTTTTAGAGCTTCAAAAAAAATAGGCAGGGCCAGGACAAAGAAAAGGATATTGTTAGGACAAAACCCAGTTGCATTTACAGATAGTCCTTGACTTATGGCCAAAATCAAAACCAGGATCTCCAGTGCTAAGCAAGGCAGTTGTTAAGTGATTTTATGAGCTTTTTTGCCATAGATGTTAAGTAAATCACATAGTTGTTAATTGAATATGGCTTCCGCCATTGACCTTGCTTTTTGGAAGTCACCCCCAAAGCACTGCAGCTATTGTAAATACAGGTCAGCTCCAAGCACCTGCATTTTGATCATGTAACTGTAGAGATGCTGTAATCATTGTAAGTGTGAGGACCCATTGTAAGTCACCTTTTCAGTGTCTTGTAACTTTGAATGGCCACTAAATAAATGGTTGTCGTTTTTAAAGATAGGTCATGTGTTATGGCACAGTTGCCACCTTGTGCATGGCACAGATGATTCCAGAGTTTGGGTACCACTCCAGAAATATAGGTTTGCTGTCTTGGCAGGAGTTCAGATTGGGAACCTAGCTGTACTGCCAAAGCAGAATTTTTGCAGAATCTTGCAATACCAGTACTACATGTCCAGTAGATGATCAGAAGTTGTATTCAGTAGTGAATGGAACTCCATACAATAGAAAGAGCAAGTAGATTATATTCCCTTCCACAATTCCAATATCGTGTTGGCTGACACATCTAGAGTTGCAGTATTAACAATCTAGAAGAATGCCAGGATATACTGTAGATATCTGCTTCACTCCATTTTGGAGGCATAAACTAATATACTGTTAATATTTTGATAGAAACCACACTTTGTCTAACAGCTGGACAACGGGGCTGGACATAAGTGCTTAGAGGATTTTCATAGGCCATGTAATTCAGGGCAGAGGGGAAGGAGGAAAAGGAGTAGCCAGCTTTACAGGGACAAATGCACAAAATTAACATCTGTTGGCTTCTGGGAATGACCTAATTTCAGGTCTGAGCTGATGCCAGGAAGCTATGGCAACATATACTGCAGGGGTCTGCAAAGCCTGTCAGTACAAAGGACACATAAATAGCAAAGGTGTGTCCCTCTGACCGGGTTTGGTACATATCAGTGCCTTAGAGAAAAAGCCATGTTGGCTTTTCCCACCAAATCAGGTGGTGAAGGACTTGGAGGGGATCCAACTGATCTTCCATAAGAGTAGAAAGCAGCTTGGGGGAAGGGGGAACAGTCCTAACTTCTTCCCACCCCTGGGTTGGTCAGTTCATATAACTATGAGGAATGTCTTTGGGCATCTTTATCCCTCCTCTCAATTTTAAATATACTGGTGGTCCTCAACTTACTTCGTTTAGTGACCGTTCAAAGTTACAACAGCACTGAAAAAAGTGAGTTACGACCATTTTGCACACTTACGACCGCTGCAGCATCCCCATGGTCATGTGATCAAAATCCAGACACTTGGCAACTGACTCATACTTATGACGGTTGCAGTGTCCTGAGATCATGTGATCACCTTCTGACAAGCAAAATCAGTGGGGAAGCCAGGTTCACTTAACAACCACGTTTCAAATTTAACAACTGCGGCAAGCAAGGTCATAAAGTGGGGCAAATTACACTTAACAAGTGTCTCGCTTAGCAACAGGAATTTTGGGCTCAATTGTGGTCGTAAGTCGAGGACTACCTGTACTTATGGAAGACATCACTATAGGGCCAAACTTATAGAGTGAGCCATTACTCAACAACAAGATTAGCTGCTAGCATCTTCTAGATAGGTTGGGATTCTTCAGCTAAGAATTTAAATCATTACAGTTCCATTCTGTGTCCAGTTGAGGATAATTGCTCTACCATGTTTCCCCGAAAATAAGCCCCACCCCAAAAATAAGCCCCAGTTAAGATTGTCAGCCAGACGGATGCAGTTACTACTGTATTTCCACGAAAATAAAATCGGCCTTTTGGAACAAAAATTAATGTAAGACCCGATTTTATTTTTGGGGAAACATGGTAGTATCAAGGATAATGGTGCACCAACTCCTTTTTTATTTTGAAGGCTCTAAGGCTGTCTACATGTCAGAAAACTGGGTCAATGGGGTGAGTCTATAATTTCCCATATTGCCCCAGAATGATGCTAAGATGGGGCCACTGGGTAATTTACAGAGCAGATATCTCACAACACAACTGCAGTGTTGCCAACTATTAGGTACTACGGTAGTCCCCAGCAGGGGCATTTTATTTTTGTTCTTTATTATTTATTCCTCCAAATGTTCTCCTGCTCCAGTCAGACTCCAGGTGGTGTACATATCAACATAAAAACAATTCCTTAGGACACATCTCCCAACCCACCCATCAAACAGCCAGACACCATCATCAATAATCAGGCAATTGCCTGATCCCCACCAACTGAGACATCGAAGGAATCCAGACCTGTTTAAAAATAAAAGCTTTACGTTCTTGAATGCCTGGAGTGAAGAGGCCAAGCAAGATGATGTCTGTTGGGGATAGCATGATGGACTAGGAGACTTCCAAGGACCCTTCCAATTCTGTTATTCTGCCAGCCACAGAAAAGTCCAGCTTCTAGGTCAGACATGTCAAACTCGCGATGTCACTTGACGTTGCGCAACATAACGGAGCTTTTTCGCCATTGCCAGCAATGGGGTGGGCATGGTTTACCGATGACACGTCCGGCCCACGGGCTAGCAGTTTGACACCCCTGTTCTAGGTCATGTAAGTTTTTGTCAGGACATTATTGAGCAAGCGTGTCTATGGGTGACAGGATAGATGGAATAATTGTGAACTGGGTGGTCCCTATCCGAGCCCAGCACCATCCCGTAGAGGCGATATAGGTCAGTGATGGCGAACCTTTTAGACACCGAGTGCCCAAACTGCAACACAAAACCCACTTATGCATCATCGGGTGGCCATTGGCTGGGTGTGGCCCATTGGCTGGGTGTGGCTGCCGTGGTAACGTCAGACTGGGTGGGACTAAAAAGTTCAATCAATCAATTCCAACTTTGCAAGATCTTTTTTTTTCCCACAAGAAGTTGAAATTGACTGATTGATTGAACCTTTTTTTTTTCACACGGCGGCAGAGGCCTAAAGTGAAAAGGTTTTATAAAACCCAGCTGAAGGCCTAGGACTGGGGCGACGGCACGCATGCCCACAGAGAGGGCTCTGAGTGCCACCTCTGGCACCCGTGCCATAGGTTCGCCACCACTGATATAGGTGATAACCAATACTTTCATAAAATAGGCGTTGTTTTGCACTAATGGGTTCCACCAGGACAACTTCAAATTTACACTGTATTGGATACAAAATAGTCCTCAACTTAAAATCATTTAACAACTGTTTGAAGTTACGACAGCACTGAAAAAGGTGATTTATGACCAATCCTTGTGGTTACAACTGTTGCGGCATCCCCAGGATCACGTGATTACAATTTGGCAACCAGCTTGTATTTATGATGGTTGGCAGAAACCCAAAATCACACAATCACCATTTTCAACCTTCCCAGGGGGCGTCCAAACAAACAGAGTCAATGGGAGAGAAGCCAAATGTGCTTAATGATTCGCTTAAGAGCCATGGTGATTCGTTTAATGACCATAGTGTCAAGCAAGACTCACTTAATGACCCCATTGATTAAGCTCTGGTCCTGATTATGGACGTGCATCAAAGACTATCTGTATGCATGTATTCTGAATCTTATAAACAGCAACTTTATATAGGAGCTTTTCACTATTAAAATATTATTTGCAAAGTGGCAGCGGGATCTGGAGTTCCTCCAGAATATTCACCAAAGCCCAGATTCCCTTCTCTGTAGTATGGTGGAACATTTCCAATTTATGGGTGGAAACCAAGGATCCAGGGGGGTGGGTTGCCCAGGCGAGGGGGCATGTGTGGGTCAGAAGTAGTGGCAGAGACACTGAGTGGGAGAGGTATGTCAACCAGACAGGAGGGCTGGCGGAACTGATGGCAATTGAATGAGCCCTTGATACAAAGGGTCTATTGTCCAGCCCCCAACTCAGGCCCTCTCAAGCTGCCAGCTCTGGCAATTCTCCCTCCCTGCTTACAAAGTGACAATATGGCCACACACACTCTCTCTCATGGCTCCCTCGTCAACTTTCTCTCCTTCCTGGCTCACTTCTGGAAGGTTTTCTCAGCAAAAGAGAATCAAAACCAGTTTGGAGATTCAGCCACACCTCAATACTACAAAACCCAGAGGTCCGACTTGCCGACTTCTCATCCAGCAGAGAAAAGGCGCTGTTCAACACCAAGTCAAGGGATGGCTTTTCCAAGAATCGCTCAAATGGATGATGCGTTCGAATGGATGCTGAGATCTTTACTCTGCCTGTCCATGCTGGAAGAACTGGTCCTTCTGACTAAGAAGATCCCCACCATCGAGAGTCCAGTTCCCTAAAAGATTTTCATGAAACATCTAAAACAGCTCTAGCTGACATTTTCCTTGAATGAATGTCAGAGGCCACTTTATTCCACTATTTCTATTGGTCTCCTAACAATTCAGGAAGATTGAGATCTGGTGATAAGCATTGACGTATTTATTTGTCCACGATATATCACTGTATCCACACCCACTCTTTTTTTTTTTTTTTTGCCATTGATGGACTGCTCCTATTGTTCTTCCTTTTCTTTTCTTTTTTTAGCCACTTTTTTAGAAAATGCTGCTCAGCCTCAAACCCTTTTTTTTCTCCCAGATCTTCATCATAGGAAATTTTTTCCTTAATTAGGTTGCCTGGCAGGGAATCAGTTTTGTGACTGCAGAGATGGAGGGAGGGAGAAGGGCAGGACAGAAAGAGAAATGTGTATACCGGCCTCCTAAAAGATCCTGGTGGACTTTTTTTGCACATTCACACTTTACGGTTGGGGAGAAGAAGTCAGACGTCCTGCTTTTTTCAGAGTTGAGGAACAAGGGACTATCCAGAAATGGCTGAGGTGGAGAATTCACTGCCTTTGGCAGGCCACAATATCTTTCTCTCTGGGTTCTAATTCATTCCCAAAGGTGAATTTCTTCCTGAACCCTCTGGGCTAACTTTTTGCCTGGGTGGAGGAGCGACCCACCTCCCCTTGGATGCCACTCTAATTCCGTGGGGTGGACAAGAGTTATGTGTGCTTTCATCCCCCCCCCTCTTTTTTTTTCCCCTGCAGTTTTGGCACAATGGACTGCAGATTTCATGCCTATTACCAGGCAGAAATTCAGCAGTTCGTTTCAGCCTCTGTGCCGCTTCAAAAAGGATTTGCTGTGAAGCATGGAAATACGAGGCAAGGACGTCCTAGAGCCTGAGGGATGTAATGTGGGGAGGGAGGGAACCAGTGGGGGGAGTATAAGTGTTTTGGAACGGGGAGTACTTGGTTCGCAGCAGGCCTCCGTTGCAGTAACCATTAGGCCATTGCTTCTTTCTTTGCAAAGGCACCAAATGCCTTCCAGATGTTTTTGGATTTATATCCCTATCAACTTCAGGCAGTGTGGCCAGTGGCAAGAGACTCTGCCTGTTGTGGTTTAAAATAACAACTCTTGCAGTACTGTATACCATACAAAGAGAGGACCTTCCTATTCCCATTGTGTGGTTTCACGCAACATGGTTTACCTACGTCCGTATCTGGTGGCTCCATTCACCCCAAATGCTAAGCCGGGTTGATTCCAATCTTGGTTAGGTTTCATACGGCTTGCCATGTTGCCTGAGCCCAGACCATTAATTTACAAGCCAATACAATGCACAAATCACCCAAAAAGTTAATTCAAAAACTAGATTAAGTTTTTGTTCTATGAATACAACCCTGGAGAACCTAGCTGCCTCTTACATCTGTCTTGATATCTGCATTCCTCGTGCCTCACGTTAATCTCTGTTCATTGATCAAAGCCATTCATCTATTTCAGATGTGTTGGGACTGCCCATCTCTTGAGTTAATCTGAGACTCCTTTGTTTCTAATCTTAACTTGTCTTGTGGAGGCAGCTGGTTCTCATGCCAAAAGAACTTGCTCAAGATAGATGATAACAGTTTCTGCCTCTTCTCACAGTCTATTCCTGTTCTACCGATAAGTCATTACATTCAGACACTTCTTCTGAGTCCTGCCCCCCCAAGCTGTCAACAGAACCCAGACCTGCTAACTTCTCATCAGCTTCAGAGATGTAGGTCCAAATATGGCTTTCTGCTCAGGACTGGACGTCCTTCGTGGGATGTTAATTCCATGATTTAAAACTAAGCACTAGTCAGATTTTGTTCCCAATGGTTCCTAGGAGAAGGTGAAACATACAATAATTGAAACATCAAAACATCTCTCTTTCCTCAGTTCACAAAATAGAGCAGACACAGCTTTGGAGAATGTGACACATACACACGTGCACACCCCGCCACCCATCCCAAGTTCACATAATTACTTAGCTATTCATTCTGTGAGTGACAGGCTGTCATCGTTATTTTTGAGATGGAACAGTGGAGTGTCTTTCAAAGGCTTGGAGTCACTTGAAAGACTCCGCTTTTCCTTGTCCATTTCAGCTCCAAAGAGAGAGGAAACAAATGTACGGTGGTTAGAAAGAAAGAGCTCAATTATCTCTCTTTCCACCACCCTGCTGCCTGGTCTTTCAGCACCCCTACTTTTCCAGAGCTCCCAGTCCAGTCCCCTTCCATGGCCATGCACCTTCCATTGGTCTTCTGCTATTTGTAGTGGCTCTTACTGGCATAGTATTTGTGATCTCATACATCGGAGTTGCATAGGCCTGAATTGGAAGATAGTAACTTTTTTATAGCAACCAGCAGATGTTCCTGGAGCAAAGAGGGGCTTCCAGGGTCATAGGTAGGCGGTGAGCCGACCTACAGCTTTTAAGTAACACTGCCGCATATTCTTGTGAATAGTAAAATGCTCTTGAAAGTCTCCAGGTGAAAACCCAGATGGATAGTTCCTTTGGTTGGTCATAAGAGTGTGTCTGTGGGTGTATCTGTAAATGAGAGAAAGAGAAGATGTGAACAAATTTGCTAGGAATATTGTGGACTCACATTTTAGGAGACCTTTGACAAAATGCTCTCAAAGGAACCGTGTCTGCCACTGCTGCTTTCTTCCTGTCTCTATTTAGTCCCCGAAGGACATCCTTGTCTAGTGGAAACATCAAGGAAGATGGGACTGCTGATCCATCTCTTGGTTTTTGTCACTAGGTCCAAGCTTCAAGAGAACAGGTGACACCAGACAGAATCAGGAAAGATCAGAGGCCCTTGAAACACAGGAGTTCTTCCTACTCGGAGTAGCCAAGTGCCATCGCTGTTAGTCAAGGATGCACAATATGAGCTGAAACCATGCTTCTTTTTGGACTGGTGTTGTGAGAGTCGCGCTCTGGGAGTGGGTGACTTGGCAAAGAAGCTAAATTTGACTTGATTCAATTTACAGTGAATTAAAAGGAAGCAATTACATTAGTATGATTTCTTAATCATTATGAACTTCATTAACCACTGGAACCAGGTACTATCCAAAGCATTCTGAAGGCCACATTGCAGCCCTCATGGCAACAATCGGCTACTCCTGCTCTAAAGTCTCCATTGTTCCCCAGTTAAATTGCATCAACAGTTTGGAGATGCGAAGAGGTTCTTAACCCCACTTGCAATAACCAAACGGGTTCTATGTTTCTTGATGTTCATGATAGACCTAGGGATTCACTTCAATTTTTCTCAGAGGGTTGATCAGCTGGATTTGGCCCTGCCCCTCTGGGGTGACTAAAGCCCAAGAGAGGTGGGTTTAGTCTGCCTTTCTGACTCCCATCCAAGCCTTTGTCTTTAGCTGATTCTGTGTCTCAGTCTTCTTGACCCTCTTGAGAAGATTATCCCATGATTCAGAACCTCGTGGAGGGAGTAAACTTCTCAACAATAGAACAGAAGGCCAATCCTTATTGGATTGCAGTTAAGCAGGCTTTTACATTGGAGGGATCTGTGCATTAAGACAGTCTCGTTTCAGCTCCTTGAATCTTAACAACTTCCCGGTGGTCAAAAGGGGTGGAGAGTAGATTTGGCAAGGGCAAACCGCTTTGCATGGGTAACTGGATTTACTTCAGGTAGGAATTAATACCCTAACTTAAACCTTCTGGGTGCATTGGACTACAATTCCCATTTTCCCTAACATAAGTCAACCTAATGGGATTTGCAGACCTATGTCCCTGGAGGACGCCTGCCTGAGAACACTCTTTACCCTCAAGGTATCAAGGAACCTACATTTGAAATAGCTCCATAGATCTGTGTTGTCATTTATGAACATTTAGGTAGTTTTGACTGGGTCCAATCAGCAATCAATATGGAGAAACCCTGACATTCATTTGTGTAAGAGACCTCTTGAATGGTGATAGCGCTCATTTTGGAGTCTGCCTACATGACAAGCAACAGTTAACAGAATAAAAGCATAACAGAGTTGGAAGGGACCTTGGAGGTCTTCTAGTCCAACTCCCTGCTGAAGCTGGAGACCCTATATCATTCTGGACAAATCACTGTCCAGTCTCTTGTTAAAAACCTCCAGTGATGGAACACCTACAACTTATGAAGGCAAGCCATTTCACTAATTAATTGTTCTCACTGTCAGGAAATTTCTCCTTAGTTCTAGGTTGCTTCTCTCTTTTTCCATCCGTTATGTCTTGTCCTGCCCTCAGGTGTTTGGAGAATAAATTGTCCCCCTCTTCTTGGTGACAATCTCTCAAATATTGGGAAGACTGTTATCATGTCACCCCAGTCCTTCCCTTCATTAGACTACTAGACAAACCCAATTCCTATGTTTTATCCTCTAGCACCGTAATTATCTTAGTTGCTTTTCTCTGTACTCTTTCTAGAGTCTCTTTTTTGTTCCTTTGTAAATCCATTCTACTATTTCACTAAAGAACGGAATTCAAAAATACAACGCGCCCTCCATAAACTAATGTAATAAAATCAGTGTTACAGGATCTACCAATCTATTCACTTGCGTGTCGTCACGATCATTTGGACTATCCGCTCCTGCCTTCATTTAAGGAGAAAGAAAAGTCTGAGGTCTAGGATTCTAGTCATCGGATGGCACATTGGTATGCACACACCTGTCCACGTAGAATCCTGGATGCCTGCCAACTCTGAGCTGCCTTTAAATGCATTTGCCAAGAGCGATAGAGGAAAGCAGGAAAGAAAGTAGTTTCTCGTAGGAGCGCTGGGGAGCCCAGCAGAACCTTACTTGGCTGAAGAGCAAATTCACAGCCCACGGAGCTGCACCTGAGCATCTGTGTGGAGAGATAAGGCTGTGCCAGGAACCTGAGGGCAACGGTGTCATCTCTAAAAATAATAATAACAAAGCATGCTCTATCTATCTTTTCTTCTTCTCCACATTTTTGCCTTTCTCAGCTCTCAGAAAAGAGGGGAAGAATGCAGTCCTTACTTTAGAGAGTAAGTCCCGTTGAATTAATTCAGTAGGAATTGTTTCTGAGTAGGCAGGCTTTGAATTGCAATGGGAAATGGCTGGGCCACAGGAAGAGGAATAGGCTGGGAATATGCAAGAAACACATTCTGATCATGAATGGGTGTTGGTGGGGGCAGGACACAGACCTTGCTAACCGGAAGATTTTATTATTATTTTTTACAAAGAGTAAAAAAGGGCTTCCATTTTATTACTTTATACCTTACTCTTGGCCAGGGGTCTTCAAACTTGGCCCTTTTATGACTTGTGGACTTCAACTCCCAGAATTCCTCAGCCAGACACACTGGCTGAAGAATTCTAGGAGTTGAAGTCCACAAGTCATAAAAGGGCCAAGTTTGAAGACTCCTGCTCTTGGCATTGTTCTGGTTGTCTGGGCAGTGTTTGTGAGCATTGCTCTGAGTTGCAAGGTGAGGGAGCAACTTGCAATAGCAAAAAGGCCCACTGGTAAAATTCTCTTTTTGATATCTTCCCTTGGAATGTAATGGGAAACCAGGGTGGCATGAGACTGCTGAGAAGTTGATTGTGCCATAGATAATCCCCACTCACTCAGCACATTCCCCTGCTCTCCTCACAACTAAGCAAGTGTGAGAGATCTCCATGATCCACTCGAGAGAAATTCAAAATGTTGTCTGACAAGTCCTTGGCAGTGGCGTTATCATCCACCACTCCCATGCTCTGGAATGCCCCTGTTAAATTTCAAATGAAGATAATTCTTAGTCTGACTGGAGGGAAGGGGGTGGAGCTAACCTGAAAAGTTTTGTATGCAAAGCAAATATTTAATTAGCATATTGATAGGAGCATAGAACCTTTCTTCATATTGATGTCTGCCAACCACATGGCAAGTTTTCAAATAGGGTGGGTTGCCCTGATTCATGTTATAGGTGGCATAATTTTACCTTTAAAAAAAAAGATGGACTGATTCAGAACTGCCAATCACAAAAAAAACCACCTTCCAGGTAGAAAAACTGCTTTCAGATAAAACAGTGATGTTGATCCTCCGTGTATAGAAGTAGTATGCCGCTAGTAGCAGAGCCTGAAGACAATATTGGAGAAGCTTGTGTTTCCTCCACTCCTGTAAACCTTCCAAGATAAATGGGCCACTGGCAGAAGCAAAATACCGGTTTTGGCAGACAACCAGTCTGAATTCAGGAAATCGGTTCAAGCGTATCTCCTCTGAAGCTCCAGCCAAAAAGTCCTGATTTCTTTATTAGGATCACTAAACAGTCTGACTTTAAATCTTTGTTTTGTTTTGGCAGGGCTGGCAGCTTATTTCTTTCAACAGCCCATGGATCAAGTGATTGTGTCCGGTCAGTCCGTGACGTTAGCGTGTGTGATCATGGGCTACCGTGGCATGGTTCAGTGGACCAAAGATGGACTGGCTTTAGGGGGAGAGAGAGACTTACCCGGTATGTATGTACATCACGACCCTATTGAGAGAGACGATGTTGATGATTGGAGAAAGGACACCCTGGACCTTTATTGGCAGAAATACTGGGTTACCCCAAATGGCAGTATGTGTTGATCATAACTCAACCTTATCCTGCGTCACACAGAAGAGAATTTTTCACTCCTGGTTTCATCCTTGTAATGGTGTGTGGGAAAGACCTTGGGAGACCACTGGGGCAAAGAGAGGCTGCCTCGCGGATGATCAGAGAAGAGGGAGCATAGCCCACAGCTGCAGAGTGGGCCCAGGACGCTCAGAAGAAACCACCCCAAAGTTCTTGGGCTGTAAATGGGATGGTGGGAGATGTCTGTTTTCAGACTTGCAAGATTCTATTAATGTAACTTTGCAGTAAAGTACAGGTAGTCCTCAATTTGCGACCATAACTGAACCCCAAATTTCTCTTGTTCATCAAGACAGTTGTTAAGTGAATTTTGCCCTCTTTTATGATCTTCCTTGCCACAGTTGTTAAGTGAACCACTGCAGTTATGTCAGTAAATCGGCGTTAAGTGAGTCTGGCTTCCCCCTTTGACTTTGCTTGTCAGAAGGTCGCAAAAGGGGATCACATGACCCCAGGACCCTGCAACCCTCATACATACGAACTAGTTGCCAAGCGGTCGAATTTTGATCATGTGACCTTGGGGATGCTGCAACGGTCGTAAGTGTGAAAAATGGTCACTAGTGCTTTTTTCAGTGCCGTTGTAACTTGGAATGGTCACTAAATGAACTGTTGTAAGTCGAGGACTACCTGTAGAGTTAGCTTATTTCCTATCTGGTCTATCTAGTAAGACTGACCTCTTACCCCATCGCTTTTCCACAGGCTGGTCCCGCTATTCTATTGTAGGAGACGCCTCTGCCGGTCAACACAACCTACGCATTGATTATGCTGAACTAGACGATGATGCTGTCTATGAGTGTCAAGCCACACAAGCAGCATTGCGCTCCCAGCGAGCCAAACTTACTGTACTTAGTGAGTTCTCTCCTATCTTCCTGTTTTTGGTTGGTGAGACGATCCCAGGGTCTCAGAATTCCCAATTTGTGGCCCCCTGGAAAGCAGCCCCAACTAATACACCACAAGAGAATCTCAAACATCTAATATGGTCTGCCAGGGTCTCTTGTTGATCCTTCTGGTTGATCTTTCCACGAGAGTATTGTGAAAGCCTAAACTGAGCTAGGAGGAAAGGGATATGGCTTGTTGTGTAAGGTCACCCCTGCAAACTCATGATGGCTTCTAGAGAAAGCTGAGCCGTGCCCATGTTAAATCTTGAAGTCATTTCCACTGGTGAAGATAATTTGGACAGAAAGTGTGATCTGAGAATCCCTGGGGGTCCCTTCTCTCAGAGGTCCACGAAATAAAAATTATTTGCCAGATATTAAAGATATTTGCTGAAATTTAAAACAATATAACTCTTCTCATTACAGATAGTCCTTGTTTAGTGGCCACAATTGGGACCAACAACTTGGCGATTAAGCAAAGCAATCACTAAGTGACTGTGCTTACAATCTTCCTTCAGCTTTCCTTTGCTTTATGGACCTGTGAAGGCTGCAAGTGATAAGTGCGAGGATGGGTTGTGAAGTTACCTGTTTATCGCCATCATAACTGTGAATGGTCACTAAACAAAGCAATGACTAAACGAGGACTAACCTACATCATTGTTTATTTCTTACAAGATTGCATATTAGAGATCTTGTTGCGTGTCCACATATGTTCAGGCAACACGTTTTAAGTTCAATTTTTCCGTCCTCCCCTCCTTAAATCCTCTGCCCAGTTCAAAATTATGCTGTCAAAATATACGAAAATGACTGCCAATTTCAGTGGTATGCTTTTGGACCAGTTGGGGTGGGGGGGATGACCTTAAACATTTAAAGTTCGAATTTTGGGCATTTTTTTAGCTTCTTTCTGATCTTGCAAACATTCCATTACTCAACTAGGTAATATCATTAGTGCCGGGGGAGGGGGGGAAACAGAGTTTGCTGAGTCATCGATGCATAAGAAAATGGAGCCGGCAAACTATCCTGCATTGATGATGATATTTAACCCGGTAACAAAATATTTGCAGGAAGAGAAACAGGCTCAGAGCTCCAGAATTCAATCCTGGGCTACATACATATTCTCCATTATGGCAAGAGTAGAAATGGACCAGTTTGTCTCTGAGGGCCTCTTGTTCCCATTTCTCCTCCAGCCATATTTTTAAAGCATTGTTGCAGAAAGATAATCATTTCACCCTCAGATATGGTTCATTGCAAGAGGCTACATATGAATCAAGCTTACCTATTCTGGTCTAGCATAAGCCTTGTTTTCTCCATATTTTTCCTGGCAGCGTAGATTGAATTATAAGCCAGCGGGGATGTTGGAGAGCCTGCATCACTGCTCTTTGCTGATTATATTTCCAATTGTTCAGAAATCCGACCAAGAGACAGAATGAGGAAAAGTCAATGAATTGTGGAGATCTTGGTGCTGTCCGACTTTGGTTGTTTCCTGGCAGGTAACCTCATCAAAGCGGTTGATGTTAATTTTCAGTGCAATGAAGATGTTGCCTAGTTGGATAATGAAACATCTGCAAGAAAACAACCAAGTTCAGAGAGTATCAAGGACTCCATGCTACAAATATTCTCTTCTGCTTGTGAATGAATTGTACTCCAGTTAGCCAACAGTTGGTCATTCCCAGGCCTGCTTGTCAATAGACTCGTTCCAAGTCAAGGCAACTAACCATACCTTTCTGCCTCTCTTCTTGCAGTCCCCCCCAATGACCCTGAGATTCACAGTGGCCCCATTGTCCATGTCATCTCCAACATCCCCTACAACCTTTCATGCCGCGCAGCTGGAGCTAAGCCAGCAGCTGAAATCACCTGGTATCGTGATGGGCAAAGGCAACAGTCAGCTGTTTACTCCAAGGTGAGTCAGTGAGCGTTCAGCTTCGGTCCCCAAAGAGAGTATGGGACCAACCTGAGAATTTGTGCTTTTGGGGGTAAACTCAGCCTGGCGGTTTTCAATCACTAGTTGTCAGAATCGCACATTGTGCAATTGTCAGAGGGAGATAAGGAGGGATTTCATAGTACTGAGAATTATTAAATAGTGGAAGACCCAAAGGTGCTTTTTCCAAAAGGCAAGTGGATTTGTCTTGGTTTTGTTTTTTCCTTTGAAAACGTTTCACTTCTCACCCTCTCATTCAGAGATCTTGAAGAAGCTTGTTGGATGAGAAGCAAAATGTTTTCAAAGGAGAAAAACAAGAAAGCCCAGCTGCCTTTTGGAAAAAGCACCTTTGGGACCATGACTTGGATGATTGGGAATCTTCACAGACAAGCAGTGGAAGAGTTTTATCTCCTGGAATTGTGGATGCTCCATCACTGGAGATTTTCAAGACCAGTTAGGACAACTATTTTGGGGGGATAGCAATAGCAATAGCAGACTTATATACCACTTCACAATGCTTTACAGCCCTCTCTAAGCGGTTTACAGAATCCGCATATTGCCCCCAACAATCTGGGTCCTCATTTTACCAACCTCCGAAGGGTGTAAGGCTGAGTCAACCTTGAGCCGGTAAGACTTGAATTGCCGAACTGCTGGCAGCCGGCAGTCAGCAGAATTAGCCTGCAGTACTGCATTCTAACCACTGCGCCCCCAGGGATGATATGAGGACCCCTGTCTTGGACAGGGACTTAGACTAGAAGACCTCCGAGGTCTCTTCCAACTCTATGATATTGAGAAATGGGCATGTTAAGGTGAAGTCTCAAAATGTGGGCCAGCGAGTAAGGAAGAGGGGAAAAGACTCATCTCCAAATCAATTGTGAGCGATCCATGGCATTCTAAGTCTATAACACCCGGCTCTGTCTTCCTAGAGTTGCAAGAAGTTTGGATATAAATGCTTCTCCTTTGCTCTCTTGTAGTCCCTGATGGATGATGGCAAGCGGGAAGTGGCTGTCAGTACCCTCCTCTTAATGCCAAGCAGCCGAGATATGGGCAGCACCTTCACCTGCCGCGTCAGCAACCCTGCAGCCCCTGCTGGCAAGCAGACCTCAGTCACCATTAATGTTCAGTGTGAGTATCCAAGGCAAGGACATGTTCAGGAGAACTGGATGAAGGAGGGATGAGCTGGAGATACCTGCGCTTGGGTTTGTGGCCAAGGAATGGCCAAGTAGACTACTGAGTTTGGAAGGGATAATGATGATGATGATGACGATGATGATGATGATGATGATGATGATGATGACGACGATGATGATGATGATGATGATGATGATGGAAAGAACCTTGGAGGTCATCTAGTCCAACCCCCCTGCTCAGGCAGGAAACCCTATACCATTTCAGACAAATGGCTGTCCAGTCTCTTCTTAAAAACTTCCAGTGTTGGCGCATTCACCGCTTCTGGAGGCAGGTTGTTCCACTGGTTAATTGTTCTAACTGTCAGGAAGTTTCTCCTTAGTTCTAGGTTGCTTCTCTCCTTGATTAGTTTCCATCCATTGCTTCTTGTCCTGCCTTCAGGTGCTTGGGAGAATAGCTTGACTCCCTCTTCTTTGGGGCAGCCCCTGAGATATTGGAACACTGCTATCATGTCTCCCCTCCTCCTTCTCTTCATTAAACTAGACATACCCAATTCCAGCAACAGTTCCTGAGCTCATCCCTAGCCACAGATGTATTTATTACATTTGCGTCCTGCCCACCCTCCTCCAGTAAGTGCAGGAAATCCTCATGGAGTATCGTTTCCCCCCCCCCACACCAACAAGAACAAAAGATTCAAGGGTGTCAGTCCAAGATCTGGGCTAAGGTCATCTAGGAGGAGACCTACACAAATGAATTCCCAAACTGTAATTTGCTTTGTGAGGGGGGAAATTCTTTTATCACTAGAAATGAAAAAGGTGTTGAGGATGTTTAACCTTGAGAAGAGAGGACACATACAACAGCATTCTTCAGATAGCAGAAATGTTGTCTTTTGTTTCCAGAGTGCAGGGCAAAAGAGATGTTGTCTTTTGTTTCCAGAGTGCAGGGCAAAAAAAAAAATAATTTGAATTATGGGATGGCAGATTCTCTGTCTGAAAGTTAGGAAAAGCTTCTGAACTGCAAGAGCCATTCAGTAATGGAGCTAGTAATCTGTGGGTGGAGTAGGTTGACCTTCATCAGAAGTGTCCAAGCAGAAGAAGACACCCCTCGGTCTGAATGCTTTAGTTTGGATTCCTCCACTGAACTGTGGGTTGGACGTGATGGCTGAAAGTAACTTCTTCCAATTTTAGGATTCTAAAATCCTAAAATTTTGTAGATATGAACTGCCTATATCGTAGGAGCTGACTAGCATTCTAAGACTGTTATTAGAAGCCCTGATCACGAGGAAGCACAGTCAAACCATGAAGTTGGAGACAAATATTTACTGCAGCTGGTCCTGAAAAATCAGATACCTGATCCTTGAGAGAAGCCCAGGAAACCTGAAGGGGCATGCAACTGGGATTGTAGCTTCCTGGTTTTGGTGTAGCCTCCAAAAAGGTCTAACTCTGTTTAGATGGAGCAGCTATTGGCAGTCCCACTAGGACAGAGGTCCCCAACCTTTTGGGCACCAGGGACTGGTTACATGGAGAGAGGTTTTTCTGCGGACCGGAGGGGGCATGGTTTTGTGTGCTGCCTGCATCCCACAGCTGGGGCTTTGCTTGTTTGTGCAGACCGGTTGCTGGCATGCCTTGGCCCGGTACTGGTCCACAGACCGGGGGTTGGGGACCCCTGCACTAGGGATCCAACTAGATCTGCAAACAAGTCTGTAAGGGAGCCAAGTTGGAAGATCAGACAATGCATCCCATAATAATTCTCCCACTTTGCAAAAATTGTTTCTAAGAGTTGTTGGATGAAGATTAGGGTGCAAAAGAATGGTGTCTTTAACGATCTTTGGGGTCACTATATTGTACTATGGAAAAGTAAAAGAATTGGGATTTTTCCCATCCCTCTTCTCCACCGTACAGATCCACCAGTTGTGATCCTGGCAGTACAGCCACAAACTGTGCCTGAGGGTGGCAAAGTCAGTTTCCTCTGCACCGCAACCTCCAATCCTGAAGTGACAGGTTATCGGTAAGAATTTGAATATGAAGAAGCTGCAGACTAATCTAGAGTTCGAGTAGAGCAACTGTGTGGTTGAGGTGCCCTCTAATGGCAGCACGGAGGATTTGCATGCTCAGTTATGCAGCTTAGTCCTCGCTTACTGACCACAATTGGAATCGGCAACTCTACATCGCTAAGCGGTGCAGTTGTAAAATGAAATGCCATGTGACTTCACCAGACTTAGGATCATCGATTCCAGCTACGGTCAACAAGAAAATTGCCCACAGTCGTTAAGCATGATGTCACATGACTGTGATTTGTGACTTCTGGCTTCCCCATGGAATGAATGTATTTGTCAGAAGCTGGCTGTGAAGGTCATGAATGGTGATCATGTGACCATGGGACAATGCAACTGTCATAAATGCCCGCTGGTTGCCAAGCGCCTAAATCACAATCACATGACTACTGAGATGTTGCAACAGCTGCAATTTCAAGGACCAGTTGTAAATCACTGAACAAGCAGTTATTAAGCGAGGACTATGCTGGCCAGCTGATATGTAAGAATTAGCTAACATGGATCAGCTCAAAGTTACACTACTTCCCACTTGTATTCCCTAGTTTTCAGAAGTGTATGATTGCTAAATCTAGTGATGGTTCAGATCCAATTGATAGTAATCAATGATATTCTCCATTGATTTCTTTGATCCAATTTTAATTTGGTAGCCACCATCCATTCTTGTGGCAGGATGTTCCCCAGGACAATTGTGCATTGCATAAAAAAATTCTCTATTTGTCTGTTCTAAGTCTCAACCAGTCAGCTTCATTATGGATTTTGGCTTCTAGTATCTTAACAGAAAAGGAGTAACTTCCTTGCTCGTATGCCTTTATTGATGTCTTAAGTAAATTAAAAAGGCCCCAATATCACAACTTTTTCTTCTAAGACAAGCATGGGCACACTTTCAATGGCCAGAAAGTACATTATTTTTTTGGGTGGAAGGGTGACAGATTCTACTGAGGGGCAGTAACAACCAAGCAACCGAGTTCCTATAAAATGCAAAAGTAGAGTAAAATTAGGTGGGTGCTTGGGTTGTGCTTGCAAGAATCTACTCAGCCACTGTTGTAGCACGGAGGATGAGTCAGGTCACCACGTTAAGCCAGGCTGTGATTTATTTATTTGGACAATTCTGTCAGCTCTTTGTGGTAGTCCAGACAGGGAACCAAAATCTTGAGTATCAAAACTGTCTTTATTGGAAAGTTACAGCAGGGGTCTTCAAACGTGGCCCTTTTATGACTTGTGGACTTCAACTCCCAGAATTCCTCAGCCAGGCACACTGGCTGAGGAATTCTGGGAGTTGAAGTCCACAAGTCATAAAAGGGCCAAGTTTGAAGACCTCTGGGTTACAGTAACCAAACTTGCAAGTCTGAAAGTACTTCTCCCCTCCCTTACCTTTACTTTCCAGAGAACAAAAGAGGATCCCCTGTGATATGCTTTCTTGACCCTCTTTTGTGGAGTGAGACATCTCTTGTCAGGCCCTGTAGCTCTTCCTCCTACTCTCAAGTTATTCTCACAGCTCATTGCATTGCCCATGACGTGAACCCAGTTTTAGAGCTTAACATGTTGAGTCAAGGTCTCCTAAGACCATATCTGCCTTGACAGGTGGGCTAAAGGCGGCGTCCCCATCCCAGAGGCCAATGGTGACAGCTACGAAGCCACAGTTGACCAGTCTTTCTTCACAGAGCCTGTGTCGTGTGAAGTGTCCAACGCTGTGGGCAGCACCAATGTTAGCACTCTGGTGGACGTCCATTGTGAGTCAAAACTTTCAAGAAGGAATTATAGGGAAGGGGTTGGGGGTTTCAGCAAGCATTTTTTTCTAGCATTTCCCCGGGGACTGAACCTGTAAATTCTATAGGGATACAGAAACAATAACTGGCTGGGGCATTTGGGGGGTTGAAGTCAACACATCTTAAAGTTGCTGAGGTTGAGAAACACTCAGAGATAGACCCAAAGGTGCTTTTTCAAGAGGCAACTGGTCTTTCTTTGCTTTGCCTTGAAGGCATCCACTTCTCATCCAAGAAGCTTCTTCAGTTCTACCTGAACTGAAGAACTTCAGTCAGTACTGGAGAAGCTTCTTAGATGAGAAACAAAATGTCTTCAAGGAAAAATAAAGTCCAGTTGCCTCTTGAAAAAGCACCTTTGGGAAAACCATGACCTGGATGACTGAGAATCTCCGTAGATACTCAGAGACAGACAAAGAGATAAGAGATAGACTACAAAGTGTAGTGGGGTCCTGATGCCTCTAGCAGCCTATTGGCTGCTGTGATTGATGCTCAACTAATTCTTTCCTCTTTTTTGCTCCTATAGTTGGACCTCACCTTGTCTCCCAGCCCAAGCCCCTAACAGTGGACATCGGCTCAGATGCCTCTTTTACCTGCACCTGGACAGGGAACCCACCTCTTACCTTGGCCTGGACAAAGAAAGGATCCACTGTGGTGAGTTCAGCTTTGACAGTCAATTTCCATTTTCTCTACAACAGGGGTCTTCAACCTTGGCCCTTTTATGACTTGTGGACTTCAACTCCCAGAATTCCTCAGCCAGGCATGCTGGCTGAGGAATTCTGGGAGTTGAAGTCCACTAGTCATAAAAGGGCCAAGGTTGAAGACCCCTGCTCTACAATTTCGATAGTTACCACAAGCTCAACATCAGCAAGTAGACAAGAGATCAGAATGGGAGATTTTCACCAAAGTCTTAACCAGACTCAGACATCAGCCAAGCAACAGGGATATTCACAGCCTAAAGGGGCTTCTCAAAATTTAAGATTTTTTTTTTCATTTATTACAGTTGCAACTTTAATATGAAGAATCTGGTAGCGTTTTTTTCTGACAAACACATTTGATTAAAATGCATCAGCTTTCATGAGTTGTGTCTGATGAGATGAGAAGGTTGATGCCTTCCAATCACATGTGTTCATCAGAAAGGATGCTACCAGACTCCTGATTTCTTGGCATCATAAATTAAGCCAGGTCTCCTACAATGTCACGTGAGAAAGGTCTCCTCTGTTCCTCATCACCGAGGATTAAAATACAGTATGTTCTGCAGCATTCGCCCTGCGTTACAAAAAAAGCTTATCCCCAGCACATCACAGATCAGTTATACATCTTGATGACATTCTTGCCAAGTCCAACTGTTCCACAGCTGCCTTCTTTGTTAACAATTGCCAAATATTGCTCTACAGCTGTTTTTCTCAATTTTGCCACTTTAAGATGCATGGACTTCAACGCCCAGAATCCCACAGCCAACTGTGATTCTGGGAGTTGAAGTCCACGCATCTTAAAGTGACCAAGATTATGAAATACTGCTCTCTCTCTTCCCATATATTAGGGCCTCCCCAGGTCTAAACTTGGCCCTGCCAAATTTCTATCTTTGCAACTGGTAAACAATATCAAAGCTGGGCCCACCACTAACAAAAAGTCTGTTCCCATTAATCCCTCACTGCCTTCATAGGGGATATTGTAGAAGAAATGCCATGTTAATCAACAGTAACCCCAAATCAAGAGTGGTGTGGTGCACCTCTTCCAACTTAACAAATTTAATCAAAAGATGCCATGCAATTGATGAAGGGAGGCTGCAGCTCACGAAAACTTACACCTTTTAGTAAAAAGTGGGGAAAGATGCTACCAGACTCCTTTCAACTCATTCCTTTCAATTGGGGATGGCCAACACGTGCACTCCCTGGTATTTTTAGAATCTCAGGAAAAGGACATTATCCTTGGCCATTAAGGAAGACAAGATCAACTGAGCCAACTTATATCAACAGGTGCTGAGTAATGGCAACACATTGCATCTCAAGGCAGTGACTCAAGAGGACGCCGGCATGTATGTGTGCAAAGCCATCGTGCCTCGCATTGGAGTGGCTGAGAAAGAGGTGACCCTGGCTGTAAATGGTGAGAGTTCAAGACCCAGAAGGGTGAATTTGGCAAAGGGGAGATGGTTCAAACCATTTTCCAATTGGGAGGGAGGAATTCCTGTGAGGAAAGTAGGATTTTCCCATCCTCATTTATTACAACCATCCTATTGTGATCAAATCATGACTCCCTATCAAATTCAATTCATTCATTCATTCATTCATTCAAGTTTATATAGCCTTCCATCACACGATAGAGACTCTGAGCAATGAATAGCAATCAGATTATAAATAAGAAATTAAGCAAAAATTTAAAGCAGGGGTCTCCAACCTGTGGACCGTGGCTCACTACCGGGCCGTGGCTTGCTAGAAAACGGGGCGGTGTTAGCACCCACACAGCAAAAACAAGGCAGTGCTAGCAAGTGTCATTTGGGCACTAGCACCACCCCATTTGCATTGTGTGTGCTCGCGGCCCCGTTTGTGCACATGCGCGCATGCCTGAAATGCTTCCCCCTCCTTTTTCCTCCGGTCCCCAACTAGAAAGATTGGAGACCTCTGATTTATTTATTATTTAAATTTATATACCGCCCTATCTCCCTTACGGGACTCAGGGCAGTGAACAGGCAATAATAAAAATCACAGTAAATATTACATAAAAGCCTGCTCTAAAATATAAAACCCCTAACAAAACCCAATCAAAACTACGCCAGGCTGGCCGCATGGAACAGATGAGTTTTCAGGGCTCGGCGGAAGAGGCGCAGGTCCGCAATTGTACGTATGTAGGTCGGGGGGCAGGTCATTCCAGAGGGCAGGAGCTGCCACAGAGAAGGCTCTCCCCCTGGGGGTCGCCAGCCGGCATTGGCTGGCCGACGGTACCCTAAGAAGGCCCTCTCTGTGGGAGCGGACTGGTCGAAGGGAGATATTTGGTAGGAGGCGGTCTTGCAAATTTAAACTATGAATACATATTATGAAACATCATAAAGGCTGGAAATATAATTCCCCCAGGTGAGGGAGGATAAAAATGGCAGCCTTGTCAATGGAGCCCTCTGAGCCCCACTCCGGTTGCCTGGGAACTCCTGGCCCTAAGACCCCAGCCAAGTCTTAAGGAGCTTTTCAATGAGAAGCTAAGAGGTCACCTGACAAGTTCTAATTTTCAATAGAAGAGAATATATGCAGCTCAATCTTTGGTGTTCTTTGAGCTTGTGTCTACAACATACAACAATCGACAGTACATCTGCAGCAGGGGTCTGCAACCTTGACAACTTTAAGACTTGTGGACTTCAGCTCCCAGAATTCCTCAGCCAGCAAGAGCTGGCTGAGGAATTCTGGGAGCAGAAGTCCACAAGTCTTGAAGTTGTCAAGGTTGCAGACACCTGATCTACAACATACTTAACGTTCATCTAAAACATAGGTATGTCTATAGCACACATACAGCTACAACTTTGAGCACTGTACATACAAGATAACAGTGTTAAGAATTGTAACAGCCACCATGTAGGACAGACAGGCAGAAGACTAGCAGAGCGCATTCATGAACATCAAGTAGCAATTAGAAGACACGATGAAAACTCCTAAATTTCACAACACAGGGATAGACTCAACCATAGTTTCAACTGGGCATTCTAGACCAGGCTAAATCCAAAAACACCAGGGAATAGCTTGGCATTCAGACATCAATAGACACATAGAGATACACCATATTTATACACCATTCAAAAGAGACAATAAAAAAGCTACCGATGAAACAAAAAGGCCCGATTCTGTCCAGCAGTTAACACCCAGATAAGCAGGGATTAACACCACACAAAAGTCAAGGAGAAAACAATACCCTAATCAAGGAAACGATGATGATGATGATGATGATGATGATGATGATGATGATGATGATGATGATGATGATGATGATGCAAACAATAATAATAAGGTAAAGACAAGCAAGGGTAGTACCAATAGTAATGGGTGCCTTAGGTGCAATCCCAAAACTGGAGCACCACTTGAACATCATTGGCATTGACAAATTCACCATTAGTCAATTGGAAAAGGCAGTCTTGCTAGGAACTGCTTCCATCCTGCAACAATATCTGTAGTACCATCAAACATCCACATCTGCCTATCTCGATAGGTAGACAAAAATGTCAAATCCAGTCTGAACATCTGGCTGACTGTGCAATAATTAACAACAGCAACAACAACAATAACAATAACAATAATAATAATATAGAGTTGGAAGGGACCTTGGAGGTCTTCTAGTCCAACCCCCTGCTCAGGCAGGAAACCGTATACCATTTCGGACAAATGGTTGTCCAATCTCTTCTTAAAAAGTACCAAGGATAAAGCCACACCCCCAGCAACATTGGCAGGGCAAACTATTGTATATAAAGAGGGAGCAAGCCCCACACTCACAAATACTGACCATGTTATCTACAGTAGTTTCATAATGAAATGTCTACATGGAAGCAGTCAAGCTCAGAGAGCACCGAGGAACTCCAAAGCCTCTCATTTGCTGAAGTTGTGCCTTTGTTTCCAGGTCCGCCCATTATTAGTGCTGAACCAAGCCAGCAGACAGCAGTGGGGGCCAAAGCCCGTCTGGAATGCTTGGTGGAAAGCGTGCCCCGCCCAGACAGAATCGTAAGTATTTCAATTTTTTAGTGGCCTTCCGCTTGCCTTTATTAGATCTTCGCTTAGAATCCATCAGAACTGGAAATGGCAGTTCTTTAATTGTATGCAAGTTTCTAGTTCTCAAGACATCCTGTATCCCTCATTAGCTTAATTTCTTAGCCAAGGTTAAAGTCGTCTTAAGGTGTTTTAAAATATAAAAGGCGAGCCTAAAGGCAAAATGTATACAGTATGCCTCTTAACACAGTTGTCTGATGGATTAACTGCCTTGAAGGAATTTCCCTGGTAGCATTTGAGAGCCAGTGGGGGGAAAAAAAGCTGTTTCAGTAATACCAAACAATTTTAAAATTTGAATGACCAATATCTATTTCAAAAAGGAAGCTCGGGTTAATTAGCCATTTAAAAGAAGGGATTAAGTTAAAGCAAAATCGGCTCCAAAATAAACAAGTCAATGATATCATATAAATAAGATGCAGGTAGTTCTTGACTTTGAACAGTTGCTAAATGACAGGTTCCAAGTTACAGTGGCACTGAAAAAAGTGACTTATCACCATTGCAGTATGGTCCAGAACGGTCATGTGATCAAAATTTGGGCACATGGCAACTGATATCGCAAACTGTCATGTATTTATGACCGTCGCAGCATCCTGGGGTCATGTGATCACCATTTTTCAACCTTCCCAGTCAGTGTCTAACAAGCAAAGTCAATGGAGGAACAGGATTTGCTTAATGACCGTGTAATTCTTTTCACAACTGCAATGATTCGCTTAACAACCCGGGCAAAAAAAGGTCATAAAATCAGGCACAACTCATAACAGCTACCTTGCTTAGCAATAGCAATAGGACTTAGACTTATATACCGCTTTACAGCCCTCTCTATGGAGTTTACAGAGTCAGCCTATTGCCCCCAACAATCTGGGTCCTCATTTTACCGACCTCGGAAGGATGGAAGGCTGAGTCAACCTTGAGCCGGTGAGGATCGAACTGCTGACAGCCGGCAGTCAGCAGAAGTAACCTGCAGTACTGCACTCTAACCACTGCGCCACCACGGCAGCAGAAATTTGTGCTCATTAAGTCAAGGACTACCTGTAATCTCTTTTTAATTATAGGTTTTTATTTTATTCAAAACAAAGTTAAAATACAGAATGTTGTGTTTTAATTTTGTTTTAGGACTACCAGTAACCTCAAAAGCCTTGGGATGGCCAACATTGGTTTGGGGGCCATCAGTACAGTACATTTCTAGAGAAAATGTGGGGCCAACACCAAAAAGGTCCTGACAATAATGCCAGCAATGGTTTGAATCTTCATATCGTATCAGCCTGAACTGATGGATTCAGACAACATGGGAAGATCTTCAGCTAAGATAGATGAAAGGACATTTAGCCCGCAGGGATTTATAAGAGGAGGGTCCATTACATATAGGCAGTGAGCTCTTTGCTTGGCTGCTCCAGCCTCTGCCTTGCTGACCAGGAAAACTATGGCAACTGCTTTATTTCTGCCCGTTCATATCCTTGTCATGTGCTTCAGAGAGCCTCCAGGCCACCAGCAAACAATGAAGCACCACCTTAAAAAAAAAAAGTGTAATTGATGGGTGTACAAACAGTTAAAAACAGCAAGAAGGCTGGAGTGGAATTATTAATGAAACAATAAGTCTCAAATCCAATTTCTCATCTTCCCCCAAAGCTCAGCAGGCTTAGGTGGCAGAAATATCCGGGCTTACCTGCTTGTCTCCGTGGAGACTTCTCTCTGGATAGATGTGCAGAGATGTGCAGTGCTGTTATCGCTCTTCTCCAAAATCAAAGCTCTGCAAGACCATTAAATTACTGTAGGGAAGGGCCTTGGGGGTGCCAAGAGAATCAACAGACCACAATTAGAGCAAGCAGGGCTGCATTTGAAGATGCAAACCAGCATTCTCCAGCCGGAGATGCATCAGATTGGGGGCGGCTTTCGTAAGCCCAATGAATCCCAGCTGGCCTCCAATGCCTGTCATACTTGGCCAGAATTTGTCAGCCCTTCAGAAGTTGAACACCCAAGTTATAAATACTAAAATTATTTTTATTAGAGGGTTAAGGCACAGAATCTTGCAACTCTGAATGGGTCTCCTCCCATCCTCCTTCCCTTCAGCTGAAAGAGAACTAGGGAAGGTCCGAGATGCTTTTTCAAATTACATTCCTGCTTTGGATTCAGAGTTCTCTTATCTGACCATCGTCTTGGCTGCTGCAGCTGCTCTTCCTCTTGTTCCTCAAAGTTACTCTCCCAGCCCATTACAGAGAGTCCTCGACTTATAACCGCTCATTTAGTGACCATTTGAAATTACAACAGCACTGAAAACAGTGGCATGACCGTTTTTTCACACTTAACAACTATTGCAGCATCCCCATGGTCCCGTGACCAAAATTGGGGTGCTTGGCCACTGTTTCATGTTTACGACGATCGCAGCATCCCAGAGGTCATGGGATCCCCTTTTGCGACCTTCAGTGGGGAAGCCAGATTCACTTCACCACTGTGTCCAGAAAGGTCGTAAAATGGGGCAAAGCTGACTTAGCAACTGTCTTGCTTAGCCACAGAAATTTGAGGCTCCAGGACTTTGAGGACAGAGCTTCCAGCCCAATGAACACGAGGGGGCTTGAAGCCTGTGGGAGGGGGGGCCTTATAAAATGTTAGGTGTGGAATTTAAAATGGCTTAAGTGCTTCCCTGTTTCTAGGGAGTGGATGGTCTCAGTGCAGGAGCTGAAGAGTCAGCATTTTCTTTGGCTGCCAAACCAAAGCAGGATGAATTGTGCAAAAGTGAAAGCCGACTGTCTGGGCAAATCTGCTTTATTTGCAGATCGCGTAGAGGTCACTGAATCCAGATTCTTGTGGCCCAGAACGCCCGATGCTCTTAACTGCAGGGGACGCAGGCTTCTGCCTTTGATTTCTCCCTGAACAAGTAGATGAGACAGCATATTGGTGACTGGCGCTCCTGCCTCGTGTGTGCGTGGTTTTCCAAGTAGCCACAGTGCAACTCAAAGTCCTTGATGTAGCTTGCGATAACACGGCTCTCCTCTGCAGTTTGCATTTTTCTCTCCGGGCGTTTTCTTTTATTTTCTTCTGTAAAAAAAAAGCATCACCAGCCAGCCACGAATACAATGCTAGGCTAAAAATAATTTTAAAACAGAAGTGGAATCCCTGCCCGGGGGAGGAGGGGGTTAGCTAATTTTGCTCCCACCCTGCCAAATAGCCAAGAACAAACCAACACATAACCTGCAGCTGCAAATCACTTTCCCAGGTGGCTTCATTTTCAAACTCCAGTGATTTCCCCCCCCCTCCAATTAGCCTGCAAAAAGAAAAGACAAATGAGATTTGAAATGTATACAGGTAATAAATAGTTTTTCTAAGCTGGTAATGCCCAACTCAGTATTAGTCACGAGTGCAAAAAGTCACTCCAGAGGTTTATTTTGTAAAAAGAACATCCATAGGACAGCTATCTAGATGCTACCTGTGTACAGGTAGTCCCCAGATGACGACCACAATTGAGCCCAAAATTTATGTTGCTAAGTGACAGGTTTGTTAAGTGAGGTCTTTTGCCCCATTTTACGACCTTTCTTCCATGGGTTGTTAAGTGAATCACTGCAGTTGTTAAATTAGTAACCACGGTTGTTAAGTGAATCTGACTTCCCCGTTGACTTTGCTCACCAGAAGGTTGCAAAAGGGGATCACATGACCCCAGGACACTGCAAACAGTCATAAATATGAACCAGTTGCCAAGCGTCCAAAATTTGATCACATGACCACACATGGTCATGCATCCAGTTTTGGTCACCACAATGGAAAAAAGATGTTGAGACTCTAGAAAGAGTACAGAGAAGAGCAACAAAGATGATTAGGGGACTGGAGGCTAAAGCATGTAAGGAAAGACTGTCGGAATTGGGTATGTCTAGTTTAACGAAGAGAAGGATGAGGGGGGACATGATAGCAGTCTTCCAATATCTCAGGGGCTGCCCCAAAGAAGAGGGAGTCAAGCTATTCTCCAAAGCACCTGAAGGCAGGACAAGAAGCAACGTATGGAAACTAATCAAGGAGAGAAGCAACCTAGAACTAAGGAGAAACTTCCTGACAGTTAGAACAATTAACCAGTGGAACAATTTGCTTCCAGAAGCGGTGAATGCTCCAACACTGGACGTTTTTAAGAAGAGACTGGACAGCCATTTGTCCGAAATGGTATAGGGTTTCCTGCCTGAGCAGGAGGTTGGACTAGATGACTTTCAAAGTCCCTTCCAGCATCATCATCATCATTATTATTATTATAGGGATCATCATAATCATTATTATCCTAAGGGTGAAAAATGGTCATAAGTTACTTTTTTTGGTGTTGTTGTAACTTCAGTCACTAAACAAACTGTTGAAAGTCGAGGATTGCCTGTCGTTTCTCCCCAGTTTCACCTTTCTCTTCTGCTCCAGGCCTGGGCATGGGGCGAACGGATGCTGGATGCTGGCTCACTGGATCGTTTCACAGTGGACACCGTAGTGACCGAGCAAGGAGTGCTCTCAGCCCTGCTGATCGACCCAACCCACGATGATGACTTCGCCCTTCCCTACAACTGCACGGCTTGGAACCGCTTTGGCGCCCGCTCCGTTGCAGTCAGCTTACGCCGCCAAGGTGCATCTCCTCTTTTTGCTAGACCAAGTTTGATCATGGCTGCCTGGACTCAGCAGCCTGTTGTAGCTAATTGCCTGTGTTCACGCCACACGCAATCAATCCTCATGGCACAGAACATGGTTATTGGCAGGACTACGTATTGCCCATCAGTTCTCTCAAAAGATCCAAAAAGATGGCATTCTCCAAGATCCCTTTCTAGAACATGACCTTTGATGGGACCCAGGAAGGATGCCTTCCTTGTTGCTGCATGGGGTCAGCATTCCTCCTGAGGTTCAGAGGAGCCCAGTTCTTCTGGCCTTTTGTAAGACCGTGAAAACCTGGCTATTCTCCCAGGCGCTGAGCCAGGATGTCAGAGATGAGCCCCCATCTGAAAGGATTGAGACGGTGTTTGGCCTCAGCTGTACTTTGATTATTGTTGGTTTTGTCTGGGGTTATTTGTTATTATTTATTTTAACCTGATGTTAGCCAACCAGAGTTGTGGATGGATGGATGGATGGATGGGAGGAAGGGAGGAAAGGAAGGAAGGAAGGAAGGAAGGAAGGAAGGAAGGAAGGAAGGAAGGAAGGAAGGAAGGAAGGAAGGAAGGAAGGAAGGAAGGAAGGAAAGACTCATTTGCAGTTCAGTGTATTATAGAAAACCAATAGCTGTAAGATAAACGCATTTAGATACTAATATCTTAGCATGTAGACAAATTTCAAAAGGAGTCTGATAGTTAGCACCTTTTGAGACTCATAGATTTTATTAAAAGGAAGGATAAGTGAACAGTGGTTCTCTTCATCAAATGCAGGTGATCACCACTTCCTAATTTGACTCTCCTCCCCCTGAAAGACTCCATTAGTTTAGATCAGGGATGTCAAACTCGCAACGTCACGTGACCTGTCGCGATGTATTGTGACTTTTTTTGTCATTGCCGGCAATGGGGTGGGCACAGTTTCGCTATGATGCATCCGGCCTGCGGGCCAGCAGTTTGACACCCCTGGTTTAGATAAACATCTGCCAGATGCAGCATTCATCTTGGGTAGCGTCTTCTGCAAACCCAGACCGTTTGGGTAGTTTGGTGTCTTGCCCTTGGCCAAAAAAAAAAGTGTTAATTCAGCAACCAGATTAAAACTTTGATGCAAGTATTTCTCCCCACAAACCAAATGCTGTCAATTCATTACTGTATGCCAAAGAGATGAATCTTTGCTGGTTTGTCTGAAGTCTTTGGAAGTAGGAGAAAAATGAGGAAGCTTGCTAAGAAGATAGTCTCCAAGTGGGAGAAGACCCTAGTAGTCCAGAGATGAAACTAATCCAAGCCATGTTTTTTTTTTTCTACCAAGAGGTCCTGTCTGTCCTGATGTTGGGTGCTTTGGCTGCCTCGGGCGTTGTGGCTCTCTTGCTCTTAGTGGTCTTTGTGTCTCTCTGCTATCGCCGCAAGCGCTGCGGAAAAGGTGAGGATTTCTGCAACTTTCTCTCGCTCCTTCTCCTTCCTCTCTCCCTGGACTTTGCAGTCCTTTCTTGAGTTAAAGCCCAGCTGCAAGGCAACAACAATAATAATAGTAATAATAGTAATAAAGTTGGAAGGGACCTTGGAGGTCATCTAGTCCAACCCCCTGCTTAGGCAGGAAACCCTATACCATTTCAGACAAATGGCTGTTGAGTCTCTTCTTAAAAACTTCCAGTACTGGAGCATTCACAGCTTCTGGAGGCAGGTTGTTCCACTGATTAATTGTTCTAACTGTCAGGAAATTTCTCCTTAGTTCTAGGTTGCTTCTCTCTTTTGTTGGTTTCCATCCGTTGCTTCTTGTCCTGCCTTCAGGCACTTTGGAGAATAGCTTGACTCCCTTTTCTTTGTGGCAACCCCTGAGATATTGGAACACTGCTATCATGTCCCCACTCATTCTTCTCTTCGTTAAACTACTAGACATACCCAATTCCAGCAACTTTTCCTTATTTGTTTTAGCCTCCAGTCCCCTGATCATCTTGTTGCTCTTCTCTGTACTCTTTCTAGAGTCTCAACATATTTTTTACATCCTGTTGACCAAAACTGGATGCAGCATTTCAAGGGTGGCCTTACTAAGCCAGAGTTTCTCAACCTTAGCAACTTTTAAGATGTGTGGACTTCAACTCCCAAAACTGCTATCATTGCAGGAACATGGAGAAATATGGGGCCAAGCAAAGTCCGGACCCTCTGTAGGAACAAGATAGGATACCACAGTAGTTCTCAGGGCCACCTTGAGTAGCCCAGTGATATAATGAGACATGGGGTAGAACCCCAAGTAGGGCCCTTTCTGGCTTCACCGAGGAAGGAAAAATCTCAGTTTATCAGTCCTTGATACAACTTCATCTTGTGTGCAGCAAGCCCACTTCCTGAAGCATTTTGTGTCCTGTGCATAATGACATCATCTTTGTCATTGGCCTGCTGATGCCATTGAGCAAATGATCTTATTTCCATTATTGGGGCAATGATCTCATTACACAGCTGACATAATGGGCATTGTTTGCATGGAAGCATCATCATGCAAGCAATGTAAATCATTGGGACGACAGACACTATGATTTAATGGACACTTCAGATAATGAACACCCCCCCCATCGTCATTCCCCTCTTTTAGCCATATATATCACAGCCTCACATACTCTAGCAATAGAAGTAGCACTTATATATCACCCTATAGTGCTTTAGTGCGCTCTCTGAGCAGTTTACAGAGTCAGCCTATTGAGCCTATTGCCCTCAACAAGTCCTCATTTTACTGACCTGGGAAGGATGGAAGGCTGAGTCAACCTTGAGCCAGTCAAGATCGAACTGCTGGCTGTGGCCAGAGTTAGCTTGCAATACTGCATTCTAACCATTGTGCCACCACTTCAAGGCCCCTCTTCCTTTTCCTCAATATCCCATCATACAGTTAGTCCTCGGCTTACAACTGGCCACTTAGCAACCATTCCAAGTGATGACAGATTCACCCCATAAACAATTTACAATCCAACTTTGAAGTTACAACAGCCACAAAACCTCTCCGTCACACGACCACATTTTGGACGCTTGGCGACTCGCTTAACTTCACAGCCACTTGCAGCGTCCTATAGTCCCGTGATCTTATTTCCCCCCCCCACATTTTTCTCTGGTTTCCAGGGTTTACTTTCGGTTCCTGGCAAAGACACCCGTTGGGAAGAATGTATTCACTTAACAACTGCAGCGTTCACTTAATAACGGCTGCAAAAAAATGTTGTAAATGGGTCTGCTCAATTACAGTCATAAACAGCCCCTTCTCTCTGTCCCTTTGTTTACACATCCGTCAACAAACCCCAGATGGCCCCAGAGGTGGGGTTCCTGCAAGGCATCATCAACCTTTGTCCTTAAGAGTAACTTCCTAGGTCAGGGGTAGGCAACTTCGGCTCTTTTATGACTCATGGACTTCAACTCCCAGAATGCCTGACTCAGCTATGCTGACTCAGGCATTCTGGGAGTTGAAGTCCATGAGTTATAAAAGAGCCGAGGTTGCCTACCCCTGTCCTAGGTGATGGGGAGTATGATCTGACATCCGCCTCTGTCCATCTGTCTCTTGCACAGCCAAGCGGGGAACGCAACTGTCTAAGGCCGATATCCTCGTGCAGATCACCACAAGCGAGAGCAGTCCCAGCAGACCCAGTGAGGTGGAAGATGACGCCAAGGAACCGATGGTATGCAGCGATGGGCGCTCACGGGGTCCTCTGTTTCTGCCAAGTCCCTGTTTCTGCAGCATCCAGTCCCAGCTAGCTGAGCCGGCCTGTTTTGGGGGGGGGGGAGAGAGGGAAAGTACTTCTTTTTCCATTGTAGCCACAAACAAAAGAGGCACATGCAGAATTCAAAATTACACACTGCGTGTGGTAGGGGGCAGAGAGGGAGCTGCAGCTAAAAGTTGTAGAATAGAGTGCAGCTGTCCGAATGCTTGAGGCAAACAGTTGTATAATCTGCTAGGGACATCGCTTCCAGTGGGGGTTTTTTTCCCCCCCCAATCAATAATACTCTTTCCTCATCTGTTCTGCAGAGTTCCAGCCAGCCTGTTAACGTTTTTCTAGGATACTCTTAATTCATTCCCCCTGGACCTGGCCTAGTGTTTCTCAAATTTGGCCATTTTAAGTAGTATGGACTTCAACTCCCAGAATTCCCCAGCTAGCATGGCTGGCTGGGGAATTCTGGGAGTTGAAGTCCATACTTCTTAAAGTAGCCAAAGTTGAGAAACACTGATCTAGCCACCAGGAAATCATGCCCTTCCCTTGTTTCTCAGATTCCCCAGTCCCTGCTGCCTCCTCCACTGATGGAGTCCCCCCGTCCTCAATGGGTATTGGGGAAATCCCTCTGCACCAATTAAAAATGGTAAGATTTGGGGGGTTATCCTTGCAAATCTTCAGGTTCCACAAGCATGTTCGTCTCGTTGCTTTTTTTGCCATAGGTGGCATTGTTTTAGCCACCTAAACCCTGGCATTGGCTCATGAATGTCAGAAATTAAGAGAGTAAACACAGGCTGCCTAATCCTAAATCTTTATTGGCTGTGTTCACACAGCCCACTCAGCCTGGTTCCTGAATAAATCTCTTGAATTCTTTTCACCCTACCACACACTGGTTAAATGGCCTGAATTCACACAACTCCCATCCCCCAAAACAAAACCTAGTTTAGATTAAAACTAGTCAAGCCTAGCATGTTGTAAAAATGCAGCCACTCCAGGCATAACTGATTTGGATGACGGCATGGCAAAAAAGCACAGGCGTCATATCTCACTTGGCCTCTGTGGTGGAATGGAGTCTGGATTCCCAGGAGGGAGGAGCTGCCTTCCAGAGGGCAAAGGAGCAACAAAGCATGGAAAATTTGGTTGGGAGGAAGACAATTAAAAGGGTTCCTTACTAGCGATTCTCGGAGTACTGTCTGTATATCAGACCTGGGCATTCTAGGGCCCGCGGGCCACATCCAGCCCTTTGACTAAACCTGTTTGGCCCACCGCAGCTGCCCTATTGGTTCAGCCCTCCACAGCAGTCCCAGTTTCGCATGTAGCTCCTTGGGGAAATTAATTACCCACCCCTGGTGTATATAATGATGCAAACAGTTTAGTTTGGCAAACTTGTTATCTATAAGTGAGGAACAATAAAGAAAACTACTCAGAAGAAACTCCACATGTCTTTCTTGGATTTTTTTTTGACACCCTAGAACGGGTAGGCAACCTTGGCTCTTTTATGACTCGTGGACTTCAACTCCCAGAATTCCTGAGCCAGCATAGGAATTCTGGGAGTTAAAGTCCACGAGTCATAAAAGAGCCAAGGTTGCCTACCCCTGCCCTAGAACATAGAATGGGCCACTAGGAAGACCCACGTGGCCTCCAAGTTCTTGTTTTGTGATATTTAAATTTCCATGTTCATGATTGGCTCATATTTGGGCCCACTGTTTTGAGGGGCAGTTCCTGGTAACTGCCAAGTGAAGAGTGATTGTTTTAAATTCGGCTTTATTCTTTCCTCCTTCTACTCCCCTCCCCACAATACATTAGCATTATTGCTCCCTTCTGTTTTAAGGTCCTAGCCAGGTGGCAGTTTCAGTTCTGGGCCTGAAGCTGCGCAAAGCCTCTTGGATAGCAATGCTCACCTTTCCCTCTGCTTCCAGGCTACAAGCAGCGAGTCTCCAGCCACGTCCCACACTGAACACAGTGAAATCCTGGAGGATGACGAAGGGAGTCAGGAGCTGAAGGTGAGCTCTGCTGGGGCTGTACGGGATTTCCCGCATATCTGACCGAGCCAGTGCGGTTGCAGAGGAATTTATCTGCATTCAGGTCCCCCCTTGGTTCTGGGTCTACCTGGGGGAATTGTAGACCTCTCGCTCTGTTTCAAGCCACCTTCCTTCCAAGGGTTGTGATGGTGGAGATGAACGGGAGACGATCTTCACCAGTACTGTAGGCTTGAGCTCTTAGAGAAAAGAGGGATTGGAGATGTCTCCAATGAATAAACAAATGAGGGAAAAGGAAGCTGTGGGGGAGAAGATTCCTACGATAGCTGAGATTTAGATTCACCTGCCACCGATAATTCTGATTCACAGAAAACTATTCTGCAATACCGTATCCTAGAAAAGGGCACAGCTCCTGGCTGGCAACCCAAGGATCAAGCAGAGACCCCATCTTTTAATTTCACAACTCTTTTTTCTCCACAGGACCCCACCAATGGCTACTACAAGGTGCGTGCCCATGAGGAGCCCTGCTTGGGGAGCAGCTTTTCAGAATACACGCCAGCCCCCCGACCTTTGTTTGGGCCAACTTCCTTGTACCCCTCCACGGGGCCGGTGCAACCCAAACTCTTTGACTACACCCACCGCTACACCTTGGGCACTCCCAGTTCCCGTTCGGCATATGACACCACCCACGAGCGGCTTTTCCCTCCAGAGAACATATACAGTGGGGCGACTTACCTCACGGCTCCCTATAGCCGGGCTTTCACTAGCTACGTCAAGCCGAGCAGCTACGAGAAGGCCGAGAGCGGCTACGAGCAGTCCGACCAAGCCAGCAAAGCTTCGGGCTGCTCCCGTTTCTCCTACACTTCCTTGTCTCAGCAGTCTGACTATGGGCGCCCTGCTCAACAGCGTATGCAGACCCACGTATGACGGAGTTGCACCCCTTCCGGACTCCTTCCATCTTCAGTGAGAAAGAAACGGAAGTGGACACTCGCTTTGGGGAACTGGTTTCAGAGGGGACAGTCTTGAGGACCTGAATCTCTTCCTGAGGACCCCCAAGAGTCTCACCCTCTGGGGACCCCAACAGGGGGCCTGGCCTAGGGGGCCGCTCCGGCAACCAAGATGGCCGACATCTTGCTTGCCTTCTTCCGCGTGGAATCTAGAACTGTGAAGCAATTGATAAGATAGACTTTCTTTGTGTCAGGACACGAAAGCGGACCCAGAATGCAAGGTGTTCCCTTTTTGGTCTGGACCTGACTTATAGGGTGACTCAGTCTGTAAGAATCCAGATTTCACATGGTGGCCAAGCTTTCATGGGAGATCAGCCATAAGTGTAGCTTACAAATCCAGTGGTGATCAAGCTGCTTCAGCAGTGGGACTGACTGATGCGCCACCTTGCCTCCCACCCCTTCCTGCAGTCGCATGATTCTGGGAAATCTTTACGCATGGGCACTAGTGCTTGTATTTTCATTTTCCTGGCTAGATGCTATAGTTTACGTTCATGTTTCTGAACCTCAGCGACTTTAAGGGGGCATGGACTTCAATTCCCAGAATTCTCCCACTAACATGCTAGCTGGGGGAACTCTGGGAGTTGAAGTCCATACGCCTTAAAAGTGTCTGAGGTTGAGAAACACCGGTTTAAATAACTCCTATCTTCCCTCTCTTTAGCAAGCAGAGGGTGGGCACCCTGGATGGACATAAAGGCAATTAAATTCCTTCTCCTTTATTAGGTAATGGCAGTGCCATGTTTTAGGGGGAAAAGGTGTGCTGCTTCCAAGCACTTGCCGCACCTGAGACTCGCCAGCAGGTGGCAGTGGTGTTTAATCAGAATGCCAAGAGAAAACCTGAAAAGAACTGACAATAACTTGAAGGGAAAGGGACTGATGGAATAAAATCTAATTTAAGGGGAAAAAAGAAAAGCAGAGCATGGAAGAGTGCAAGAAGTCAAAAACAGGCAAGCTCTGTTGATCTTGTTTGTGCATCTATGGGGGATGGATAAGGCTGTTGGTTTTCTTTAGAGTTAAGTTATTTCTCCTGTTCCCTGTTTCCTTTTTTTTTCTTTTTGCCTTAAGTGTATTTGTATGCTCCTGTAGGGCATTTACAAGGGGAGGACATTGTTGCTTTCTTGTCTTCAGAGCCAATGGAGTTGGTTTACTTTTTTTTGTTCCGTTGTTTGCATTTTTCAAACAAGATCTCTCAGAGGCCGTTTTCAGCCGTGCCTGCTTGATTGAGCCCATGGTGCTTCAGAGACAAAGAGGGAGACATGTACGGACACTTGAAATATTTATTTTTAATTTTAAAAAACATGAGACGAGTGAGGCTGGATTATTTCTCTTTGTTCATTCAGCAGCAGCAAAGGAAATGACAAACACTTAAAAGGGGTAATTTTAGAAAACTGTAAACTGCCTTTCACGATGATGGATGGTCTGTTCTAGTGCTGTTTGTCCTCCACCTCTTTGGTGCGATGTTTTACACAGGTATCACACAATGTGCTCCCATTATAGCCTAGATGGCAATAGAAAGCTAACAGGTACCCTATGCTATTAGAAGAGAAAGAAAAAAATGAAAACCTTCATATTTGGATTCTGCACCGAGAACTGAATTCTTAAATAGATTTAAATTATATGAATTGTGGAGACAGTTTTACATTTTCTCCCCAGCCATTTCTGATGTAAGGGACAAAGCATTTAAAATTACTGGTAGCTTATGCTCTCACATCTATTATCCATTTCAGGTAGTCCTCGACTTACGATCACAATTGGTACCGGAATTTGGGTCACTAAGTGATGTGGTTGTTAAGCACCCAATTTTACGATCATTTTTACCACGGTCATGTGAATCACGTCTTTGTTAAGTGAATCACACAGTCATTAAGCAAATCCAGTTTTCCCAATTGACTTTGAACCAGAATTTTGGTTGCTAATGATGCAATCATAAAAGTGAGTCTGGATCCAAATTTACAACCATTTTTACTATGGCTATTAAGCAGATCACAAAGTCATTAAGTGAATCACACAGTCATTAAGCAAATCCAGTTTCCCCAACTGAGTTTGCTTGTCAGAAGCCAGCTGGGAAGTTTCCAAATCGCGATCAGGTGATCACAGAGGCGGCAACCATCATAAATGTAAACCGGTTGCCTAATGCCTGGATTATGATCGTGAGCAACAGTCGTAAGTTCAAATGGGTTATAAGTTACTTTTTCCGAGACCATCGTAATTTCGAATTGCCTTAAAACAAACGGCTGTAAATCAAGGACTACCTGTACATTTCAGAATCATCTTTGCAATGCATGAGGACTAGCATCTTAACTTTTAAAATGAAAGGCAGATCTTTGGATACTACTATACATTGCCCTATTTTTGCATTCTCAAACCCCAGCCCAGCCCTGAAATATTAACATGATACCCATGGTCTTACACAAGAGGGCAGTCTTATACAGCTTGAATTTCTTAGAACAAAAAACATTATTTCTAATGTGTAAATTTTCTTTTCATAAGCAAAAAAAAATATCATATTTTTGACCTTCCCTCCCTTTGGGCATAACTAAGTTTCAAATTCTGCCTGCTTAAAATCGCAGAGTAGTGACAACATCCGCACCTTAAGATCTCAGTGGCAGGTTGTGATGGATCCAAGTCCTGATGAACTGCAATGTGATGCATTTTGCATATGGCTCAGCGTGATGTGTGACCTCCGCAGTTCCTCAATTACGTTTATGGCTCCTAGATGGGAAACTGCAGGGCACTGCGGCTTGTTCAGCAAACCAAAGGTTGAGCACATGATTTGTTAGGAAGTATATCTAGCAACAGAGGGCAGAGGAATCCGTGGTCTTCACTTAGAATGTCTCCCAACCAAGCCTGATTCTGAAATTGTTTAATTTCAGAGAAACCGCTGCCACGTCCGTACTTGCCACTTACAAAGGCTGTATTTTCCCCAAATAGCTTCTCAAGGTGGGAACCTGGAAGTTCGTCCTGCTCCTGCTGCTTTTCTGCCTGTCCTTGGTCATTCTCTTTCTCTTTTTAAATAAGGAAATACCTCTGAAACAGTGACCCATTTGGGGCATGGGTGATCTAATCTCATTTAAAGATTATATCATTCTCGAGTTTCATCTTTTTTGGAGAAAGGTGGAGCTTTGTAATGTTTTTAGATGTTTTAGGACTCAGTTCCAACATTCCACGCCAACATGGCCTAAGAATCCTGGGAAGTGAAGTCCTAACGCATCTGGAGAGCACCCTTAATATATGAGGCGGACAATGGTTTTTCTATTATATAGCAGGAAAGCGAAATAAATTATGTCATTCAGCAATACACATGCTCCAAGGTTTGTATTCTTCTTAGGGCCTCTCAGCACATATGTACATGTGCACACATTTCACAGCAAGTCTGATGTACCTCTGCTTTTAATAGCAGATGGGGCTGATGTCACACTATCTTAATGCCTGGGGAAAAAAACAGGAGAGAGAATGAGGTATTGCTGACTCTCTCTGCTTCTCTCCAGCATAATCAGCCGTACTTAGATGATCTCAATGGCTTCATTGTGATCTTGTTATTGTTGCTGTTAGCCAAATATATTATTTTTCATCACGGCTGCATACCAAGAGCTTGTGAATGCTTCCCATGATGCATTTGGGGATAAAGAGATAGATGACAATGGGTTGCCACACAACTGACAAACAAAAGGGGCAGTTGACCTGCACTCTCATTTCAAATCTCTCTGCAAACCCTCAACTCAGAAAGCAGTTATCCCTGGAATGTGAGTTGAAGGGCAGAAGAAAGAGAATCAAAAGGAGAAAGAAAGAAAGAAAGGAAGGAAGGAAAGAAAGAAAGAAAGAGAAAGAAAGAAAGAAAGAAGAGAAGAGAAGAAAAAGGGAGGGAGAGGAAAGGGAAGGGAAAGAAAGAAAAGAAAGACAGAAAGAAAGTCTCCACCCACTTTTGCTTCAGACTCCATCCATTACTATCATAAAGTGTGATAGAGTCCTAATGGCTAGAGCAATCAATCAATGAAATAGCTTGCCTTCAGAAGTTGTGGGTGCTCCATCACTGGAGGCTTTCAAGAAGAGTTTGGACAGCCACTTGTCTAAAATGGTATAGGGCAGTGGTGGCGAACCTATGGCACGCGTGCCAGAAGTGGCACTCAGAGCCCTCTCTATGGGCACTCGCGCCATGCCCCGGAGATGGCAACTATCCCTCTTCAACCAGCTGCCCGCTAACTTGCCGAGGTCCCACATGGCTGGATGCATCCCAGCATCCATGCGCTCACTGGCCTCTTTGTGCGGGGGCCGATGGTGTCAGGCAGCAGCCGCCCTGGCCCCTGCCTCACCTTGCCCTGTGACAATGGCACCCCCACCCTGCCTCGCCTTGCCTCGCCTCACCCCGCAGTACGAGCCTCCTGACCACCTGACAGAGACCCCCTGGATCTCCCCCAACCCTGCCCGGCCCCCACAGGCATCCCTCCCCATGAGCAACATCGAAGTGATCACGCCCACCTTGGCCACACTCACCCAATCTGCCACGCCCACCTGGCACCCAGCGATAAATAAGTGGGTTTTGGGTTGCAGTTTGGGCACTCGGTCTCTAAAAGGTTCACCATCACTGGTATAGGGTCTCCTGCTTGAGCAGGGGGTTGGACTAGAAGACCTCCAAGTCCCTTCCAACTCTGTTCTGTGTTCTATGTTCTAAGAGTTCAAATGAGGGGTCCTTGCTGCTCTTTGAGCTTGGTGCTTTTCTTGCAGACATTTCATTATCCAAACTAGGTAACCCCATCAGTATTAGCAAGAAAGCCACCAAGTTCAGAGACCACCAAGGATCCCTCAGCACTCATATTGTTTTTCTTTTAAAAACAGCAAATTTCCTTCCTGTCTCCCCCACTCCCCCCCCCATCCTAACCCTAACCCTGAAAAACAGCAGAAGCCTTTTCCCATCGTGGATAGTTCTTTGAGTTTTTATTTTATTTTACTTATTTATTTTATTGAAACGGCCACTGTTTGTCCTCCTACCTATCCACTGACGGCCAGGTGCCCCCCCCCAAGTGGAAGCATGAACATCCAGATGTGGCTACAGGTCGTCCTCAACTTACAACAGTTCATTTAGTGACTGTTCAAAGTTACAATGGCACTGAAAAAAGTGACTGATGATCAGCTTTCACACTTATGACCGTTGCCGCGTCTCCACGGTCATGTGATTTACATTCAGATGCTTCACCACTGGTTCATATTTATGATGGTTGCCGTGTCCCGGGGGTCATGTGATCACCTTTTGCGACGTTCTGACAAATAAAGTCAAAGGGGAAGCCAGATGCACTTAACAACCATGTTACTAATTTAACAACTGCAGTGATTCACTTAACCAAGGTAGAAAGAAAAGTCGTAAATTGGGGCAAAACCCACTTAATAAATTTCTCACTTAGCAACATAAATTTGGGGCTCCGTTGTGGTCATACATCAAGGACTACCTATATTCAGCCTTTTCTTACTTTTATATCTCCAAACTGGGTGTGGGGAGGAATGCCTACATTTCCACACGGGAGGAACCCATGAAGAGCACTACGTTCCTTCCTTCAATGCAATCCACCATTTTTATTCTTTCTCTCTTTGGTGCCTCCGCTCCTGTCCCTGGACTCGGATCCGTGCGATGGAAACAATAGGTTTTCCTGCTCCACGCTGCCACAAATGCTGCATGATGGATCGAATAGCTCCAGCCCTGCAGGACTTCTCCCCCAACAGCTGCAGACGGTGACTTAATTCAACCCAGTGGAGCACGTCATGCATTATTAAGTCATTGCCAATAGGGAATCACCAATGAGGAGGATTGATAAAAAAGATCAATCTATCATCACGATTGCAGGAGAAACCGGCGGCCGCTGGAGAGTGAGGTCAGCCATTGGGCCAGGTTTTCATTCGATTCAAAGACTGGACTAAGCATTCTAACCAGCCCAGGGCTTAAAATAAGACCCATGGCAGAACAGTCTTCCCTGTCTTCTCTTTGGAGGGTGCAAATCTAAGAGCAACTGCAGCTTGCAATTCGGAGGGGCAAAATTAGGATGAGCAAATTGTGGATCATGTGCATACATGCATGCCACACACCCCGATCCAATTTTTTGGAGCCTTTCCCCTTCCCCAGTCTGAACAACACAATTCTTCTTCCTCTTCTTGTAGCATATCCGTTATCGGACGTTGGCGATCATGTTGGCGATCCTGTTTTTATCAGCAGCCGCACGAAAAAGTGCTGCTGAGTTTTGTCCAAACCAGTCCCTTAGATTTTGAAGCCACGATGTTCTTCTTCTGCCTGGACCTCGTTTGCCTTCAATCTTTTCCTGGAGGATTAAATGGAGTATGCCGTATTTTTCTGGGTGTCGCATCACATGTCCGAAATATTCTAATTTTCTTTTTTTTAATTGTTTTGATGATTTCCCTTGGCTTTCCCAGGTGGCTTATCACTTCCTCATTTCAACAACACAATTAGCATTTTTTATATAGCACTGTTTCTCAACTTTTAAGATGGCAATCAATCAGAATAGAGCTGGAAGGGATCTTGGAGGTCTTCTAGTCCAACCCCCTTCTCAAGCAGGAGACCCTATACAATTTCAGACAATGGCTGTCCAATCTCTTCTTAAAAACCTCCAGTGATGGAGCACCCAAAATTTCTGAAGACAAGCTGTTCCACTGGTTAATTGTTCTCACTGTCAGGAAATTTCTCCTTAGTTCTAGGTTGGCTCTCTCCTTCATTAGTTTCTATTCATTGTTTCTTGTCCTGCCTTCAGATGCTTTGGAAAATAACTTGACTGCCTCTTTTTTGTGGCAACCCCTGAGATGTTGGAAGACCGCTATCATGTCACCCATAGTCCTTCCTTTCTCTAGACTAGCCATACCCAATTCCTGCAACCGTTCTTCATATGTTTTAGTCTCCAGGCCTTTGCTCTTTTTTGCACTTTTTCCAAAGTCTCAACATCTTTTTTGTAAAGTGGTGACGAAAACTTGATGCTGTATTCCAGGTGTGGTCTTACTAAGGTTTTATAAAGCGGCACTAATACTTCACGTGATTTTCATTCTATGCCTCTGTTTATACAACCAAGGATTGTCTTAGCCGTTTTGGCTGCTGTCACATACTGCTACCGCATGTGTGGACTTCAACTCCACACAACCTGGCTGGTGAATTCTGGGAGTTGTAGCCCACACACAAAGTTGCCAAAGTCGAACAATAAAGGCATCTCTTTGCTGGCACCTAGTGGTTGTCTGCAGGTTTACAGGCCAGGCACGGGAGCCCTAGCTAGATAGCAGGTGCAGTAAGCAGATTCTGTGACCTCTGCATCCTCCATGGATGGTTCAGATTCTTGCAGACAGAAAAATTGCTTTACTAACCAGGATTGCCTCTTTACGGGGAGAATAAATTGCCTGGATTCAATTGTAACATCCACTTCCCAAAGATGATCGATACTAATTTCAGCGGAAGCTTCTCACCATCTGCTTGGTAACTTGCCCGAAACTTGGGAACATAAGTAGATTTGTAGATGTAGATTTGGGGGAGCCAAGAGACAGGCACACCTGCCTAAGCTAAGAGATGGAGGGCAACATTCTTGCACATCCAGAGGGAAAAGGTAGAAAAGCGATCTGTGGTTTGAAGCCCTGAAACAGGCTTTGAACCAGTCATGCAGGCTGTTCTTCCTTTTAAAAAGATGATTAAATCTCCCTGGAGTCAAAAAAAACATACAGGTAGTCCTCGCCTTATGGCCATAATTGACGCCAGAATTTCCATTGCTAAGCCAAGCAGTTGTGAATCATGAGGTTGTGAATCATGAGGTTGTTAAGCGAACCTGGCTCCCCCCACCGACTTTGCTTATCAGAGGCCAACTGGGAAGGTCACAAATGACACAGGACACCACCACCAGCCCTGTTGTTGCAACCATCATAAATACAATACATGCCAGTTGCCAAGTGCCCAAATTTTGATCACATGACTATGGACATGCTGCAATGGTTGTAAGTCTGAGGACCGGTTGTAAGTCACTTATTTTCAATAACTTTGATTGCTAAACAAATGCTAAACAACTATCTGCATTAAAAACTCCCTTAATTCGGGGTAGAGTCGAGATGACTGGATGGAGCTGAGAATTTACTGGCCGGATGCCCTTCCTGATGCCTATGCAGAGTTCACAGCAGAAGTTTTTTCTTTGAGTCCTAGGAGAGAAACATCTGCAGCTACCTAGGATTGAACTCTTAACCTTCCGAGTGGGAGGGAAGCGTGTTCACCACTAGGCCACCACACTGCTTGAGGACTACCGGCATTACATTCAGCTAAAATAGGTCGATATGGTTAATGATCCTGCTTTTTATAGGGACCCCTCAGTTATCTTGGCATGATGTGTTAACCAGACCACCACATTAAGCCATCAGATGGTTTGTTTGGGCTTAATGGATGTGAACACAAATGTATCTTTTTTTTAACCTGGGTTTAAAATAAAGTACATTGTGGGAATCCAACCCAGCCAATTTGTCTGATCCTAACACTGTAACGTTGGTTGCTGTCCATGGGTAGGAAAGCTGTGGGCTTTGGAAGCTGTTGAATTATGGCTCCCAGAAACCCTGGCTTGCCTAACCATCGGAGGTAGGATTGCTGGGAATTGTAGTCCAGCAAGGAAGAAAACCCTAGCTTCTGCCAGGTAGCATCTTTTCTTGCTGTCTTCCATCAACTGCATCCTATCTTTATGATAGTTTGTTCATATGGTGGATTATTGGTGTATTAAACTAAAGCAGCAAAGTGGAGGAATGAAGCTAGCTGGCTGCTGAATATACATTTCCTGTGCTGTTGATATTTAAGCCGCAAGCTGGATAATTTGGTCATTTAAGAGGATTGTATTCTGAGTCAACCTTCAGTCTGTTGGTTTTCATGTCCTTATTTGCAAAACACATCACGCCACCATTTATTGTTTGTTTGTTTGTTTGTTTGTTTGTTAACAGCCCAGTTGACAATACTTTCTCTGCTCTGAGCCCTCTGCAGCGAACAAAACGCAATACACACACAAACACAAAATGAGCCCAACGTGCTAAATGAGTTCAAGAGCTGCAAAATAGAATAAGCAGATGGCGATGCCCAAAGTCTAAAGAGCACTAAAATTACTCTTTCTCTCAATGGGAGATATGCTAGAAACCAACTATAAAATTCCCAGCAACCAATCTGAAGCCTTCCCAATCATGAATTTGAAGGCCAAAGAGCAAATTTCTTTATTTAGAAGATTTATGTGACTGCCCATATCACCTTGAGCAGCTAACAATCAACCTTGATAAACATATTTGAAAAATTAAGCAAACCTCCGTAGAATTGGAACCATCGGACTCAGCCAAGGTATGCCATAATAATCCCATACCAAGCTACACATGTGCTGGGTTCAATTCCTATCCAGTGCCAACGCCTGGAAAACAGCCAGGTCTTCACAGCCTTCCAACGATTAAGTTTTTGTTTTTTGTTTTTCATGAAAACATCCCTGAGGTTTTCCTAGCAAGACTTTTCAGAAGTGGTTTGCCATTGCCTCCTTCCTAGGGCTGAGAGAAGGTGACTGGCCCAAGCTCACCCAGCTGGCTTTGTGGCTAAAACAGGACTAGAACTCACACAGTCTCAGGGTTTCTATGCTGATGCCTTAACCACTACATCAGGGGTAGTCAACCTTGGCTCTTTTATGACTCGTGCACTTCAATTCCCAGAATTCCTGAGCCAGCTTAGCTGGCTCGGGAATTCTGGGAGTTGAAGTCCACGAGTCATAAAAGAGCCAAGGTTGACTACCCCTGCACTACACCAACCGACTCTTACCAGAAATGTTATATCTCCTTTTTAAAAAAGCCTTTCTCTCTAGCCAACCTCAAAAATGCACCTCCCTCAATTAGCAATGGCACCCAGGAAAAACAACTTTAAGGTTCAAGCAGATGCCTAACGGAGAAACTTTGAAATAAAGATGGAATCACTTTGGAAGCCAAGACAGATTGGAAAGTCCTGCTCCAATGTGTGATCCTTTAATTTTGCCGTCCTGTGCCACCAGCTGAACGTTCTGGATCCATTTCAGAGAGAAAAGCATGTATAATTTGCTGCAGCCATCCATAACACACAGTTCTGGTTTAGCCAATCCCAAAAAATCTTTTTGCATAGCAGTGTATGAGAAAAGAGGAGAAACAATAAAGGGAAGATTTATACAATTTTTATTTTATTATTTTATTTTATTTTATTTTAATCACATCTTTTTTATCAATAATGCAAGGGGGCAAATATATTCAGTACATCTTCCTCCTATTTCCCCCACAATAATCACCTCATGAGGTGGATTGGTTGGGCTAAGAGAGAGTGACTGCCGGCTTTCATGGCTAAGGCAGGGCTTGAACTCGGTTCCTAGCCTGGTGTCTTAACCGCTAGACCAAGTCTCCAACTCTTGTTCTTATCTAATAAGCCATAATTTATTGGACCCAGATGGTTAAATCTGAAGTAGGCTTCTCACAGCATGGAGCTAGAAACAAGAGATCTAACATAGTTTATATTAAAAATGGGCTGCCCCCAATTCCCTTGATTTTGTTTGTTATTTTATAAACGTGTTATAAATGTGCAGATTTTTTTTCTCAAAACATCAACCATGTGACACTTCTGCCTGCAGTGGTTAGGCCTGAGAAAGGGTCATTCACACAAGCAAATCATATTCCAAGGTGAATAAACAAATCTCGAAGGGTGAATGTGAGTACTACACTATGAAAACAAGATGCTGCCAAATTAGTATCAGCAAATCCATTCATTCATCCATCCATCCATCCAAAAGATGTGTAGGGACATCCATCTTATATAACAGAGGTCCCCAACCTTTTGGGCACTAGGGACAGGTTCCATGGAGAGAGGTTTTTCTGCAGACCGGAGGATGCGTGGTTTTGGGTGCAGCCTGCATCTTGCGGTTGGGGCATTGCTTGTTTGTGCAGACCGGTTGCTGGCATGCCGTGGCCCGGTACTGGTCCACGGACCAGGGGTTGGGGACCTGTTATATAATATAAACCTGGGAGGCTAACAACCATCAAGCCATTGGGAATACATGAAAAAAATAAAAGTAGGAATACCACAAGAGTAAAAAAATGTACACGCCAGCTAAGGTTCCATAATCATCTCACATCAAACTTATGCTGGGCTCAACTCAGCTCCCATCCTTCCTCACCACTTGAGGCAGATCTTGGTCTCCACACCCTTCCAGAAGACTAAGAAGATAGGAATTGCCTATTCTTCCACTACTGTATCCGTCCCAAACCAAATATCCCTAGATAATATATTACATGGATATATAATATACCAGTGTTTCTCAGCCTTGTTTCAACGTGAAGATGTGTGGACTTCAACTCCCAGAATTTTCCTAGCCAGGAAAAAAGATTCCATTACTTCTTTAGAACATTCATTCCACTGATGAATGTTCTCATTGTTAGGAGACTTTTTTCTAGCCAACCTCTGCCTTCTCTGCAACTTAAATCCATTTCTCTTTGTTCAGCATTAAAATAAATAAACACAATACTCTAGCTTTCTTCACGTGAGACTCTCAGAAGATATCCTAGCTCTTCAGTCTTTTCAACTATGCCCACTTTTTAAAATTAAACCCAACTTTTTCATACTCCACAGCCATTCCTCCTACCGTGGAACAGCCCAATGAAAAAAACAAGAGACAGCAACACAAAGCAATACTTCTTACTTTAAGATTCAGAGGTTTATTTCAGAAATAATTTGGAACACAAATATAAACACCACTTACCTTAAAAACCCATTGCAATGAGGTCCAATGACATAGCAGTTCCAATAAGGACAGCTATAGGCTAGTGGCAAATCTATCAGGTCCAGTCCCAACTTTTTATACCTTTTCTCATACGAAGACCGTAGAGAGATGGTCAGCGATCAGCAAGTCCACAGGTCTTAAAGTTGCCAAGGTTGGGGACCCCTGACCTAAACCATTTTATTTTCCAAGAATGCCTTTGCTTCTCTTAGTGTAGGGTCTACTAGAACCATTATTAGAAGTAGAGGTGGTACTTGAAATTTAACTAAAACATCTGTATTTTTTAGTTATGGACCAGGAATATTTGGCAAGTGTGTTTATTGTCTTCTCTGGAAAAAAGAACCATCATTGTTCTCTGATGAGTCCCAATGTCTGTCTCCTTGAATGATGCTCGGACATCAAGAGAAGCTCCAAGCATACATGATTTATATCCAATTAGATGTAAACTAATTACAGCCCAGGACTGTAATTAAACTACAGCAAGTCCTTGAATTAATGGCCATAATTGACTCGAGTTTCCATTGCTGAGCAAGGCAGTTGAGTGTGTCGTGGCTGATTTTACAACTTTTACAAGTTTTAAAAACCACAGGTACCAAGCAAGCCATGTGACCTTACCATGTGACCCTTTATTTCAGCCAGAAGGCATCGCACATCACAAGGCGACCGACGCTAGCAAGTTCTACCTTGCGCAACAAGTACCAGGAGAAAGATGAATACTGGGACAAGTTTTTTGCTTCAAAACATGTCGAGTACCAAATTCGATGAGTTTTGAAGCAGTCAAATACTGAGGTATGACTGTACATGAATCTGGGATGGTGCAACCATTGTAAATATATGCAGGCCGCAAAGTGTCTGAATTTTGATTGTGTGACCTGGGGATGTTGTGATGGTTGTTAAGTGGGAGGACCAGTTGCAAGTCACATTTTTCAATGCTACTGTAACTTTGAACAGTCGCTAAATGAATATGTCATGGTTCCGACAGATGAAACTATTCAAAAGAATTTTGAGGCATTGTTTACCTTAAAGAATCTTTTATTCGAGTAGCATATCGGCACTGTGTAATCGAAGCCAAAGACTGAAATCCCCTCCCCTGGGCACATAGTATCAAAGCACAATTCCCTCCTCCAATTAACATTCATAAATCACATTCCCCAATTAGCTTGAAGCTCTGGCTTCCTCTCCAGTTCTCCAGCCTGCCAATTCTTTATCAGCTCTGGGCTCAATAACCTTGATTCTCATGCTAGGTTTAGTGTTGTTATGTCTAGCTAGACTCTCATTCACATCTTCCCCCCTCCCAGCATCAACTAACTCTAAAAGTGAAAAAGATGGCTACATCTGTTGTCAATGCAGAACATCTGATGTTAGCAGCGTTGATAGAATGGTTGTAAGACAAGGACTGTACTGGGACCAGAATCTTGACTGTTCTTTTTTTTTTTAGTTGAAAGAATATGGGCAGGATAAACATTGTGCCTCACTTGGAAGGAAGATGATGCCAGACTGCACCAATGGGCAAAAATCCATTGGAAAACCAGGAAGAGGGGAGATCAGCCCAGATCCCATTGGAAGACCCATTAGAAAATTCCATTCTGATGGAATGGATAATCCACTTTAGGGCAGAGGAAAAACAAGATTAAAAGCCTTGCAGTCACCTTCCACTTACTAGTGATTGAAGTCATTTTTCCTTAGCCTTGCAGATATTAGTTCAAAGGAGGCAATACTTTGATGGGAGGCTGTTAGGAAAGGCATCCTTCCCCCTTTCAACATAACCTCTCCCCCCCCCACACACACCTCCTTTGCTTCTCTGCATTAGTTTTGGCCAAATTGACATCTTTGATCAAAGAAGAGACATTATCTAACTTTACTGCTGACTGGAAATCCCCTTACAGACGTTTTGTATGAAACAGGGGAAAAAAATGAACTTTTTAATATATGGTTTTGATGACCAAAAACAGATTATAGAAAAAAAAAAATGAAAGTCATGCTGTAATTAGAGTATATTTATATACTCTACAGTGTGTATATATATATATTATATTGTGTATATTATACAATATATATAATATACAATATATTATATTTATTATATTATGTTGTTTTGTTATGTTGTTATATTGTTATAATTACTTGTACTTTTGGCTTTGTTTTTCCCCTTTTCTTCTTTCTTTTCTTTATTCTAAATATTAGTTCCCGCCATTTTTAAAAATCTTTTTCATTAAAATCTTAAATAAAGTTATATCGGGGGGGGGGGAAGGAAAGCTCGAAAGCCAGGGCTCTCTTTGGCTGGCCCGGTCAAGCGCCGGGATCGGGGCTGATCTATCGACCCTTCCTTTGGCTTTTGCTAGCAGAAACACGCGTGGGCGGCGAGCAAACCCGCCACTCGGCTCTTCCCAGGCACGCGCGGTCCAGTTCGGGTCCCCGAAGACCAGACGGCTTCGCCCGGCAGCCGGCAGAGAGGCGGCGCCATCCCCGTGGCGGAGTCGCTCCACCGCCGCCCGGGGAACGTCTGAAAGGGCTCCCCGCCGTCTCCTACAGAACCGGGAGAAGCAGCCGCGGCTCCGCATCTCCGGCCGCGCTCCGCCCCCTGCGGCCCCTCCCTCCTGGGCGTTCCGTCGCTGCGGGCAGAGCGGGCGGGGCGAGGCGGGCGAGGCGGGGCGGGGCCGGGCAGAGGCTGCAGCCGCAGCAGCGGGGAAGGCGATCGGCGGCGGCGGCGGCGGCAGCAGCAGCGGGGCCAGCTCCTCCTGTCACAGCCCAGCTGGGAAGCGCCGTAGCAGCAGCAGCGCCCGAAGCTAGCGCAGCCCAGCCCGGGAGGCGACTCCATTTGTAGCCTCGTTGCTGGCCGTTTTGCCTCGCTGAGGAGGAGCCGCCCGAGCGAGCAAGCCAGCGTGCAGGAGGAAGCGCGAGCCCCCGGCCGAGCGAGAGCGAGAGCGGGACGGGGCGAGCCATGGCCGGCTCGACGGGATGCGCCTGGACTGGCTGGGCTGCGGCGCGGTGGCTCCTGGCGCCCCTGCTCTTGCTGGCCTCTTTCCCCGGACCCGGAGGCGCAGCCAACACCCAGGTGAGCCCGGCGCGGAGGTGGGGGGGGGGGGCTGAGCAGCGAGGCTCCCGGACTGCAGCCCCGCGCGCGTCCGCCGGGGGGGGGGGGGGGGGGATCGGTGGGCAAGCTGGGGCTGGGAGAAGGAGAAGGGGCTGCCCAAGGTCACGGCGGAGCGGGGAAGAGACCTGCTCGGAGACCCTTCCCCGCCTCGGGTCCTTCCAAGGAAGGGCGAGAAAGGAAGCGCTTGCCGGGAAATCCGAGGAGGGGGAAAGGGAAGGGAGGGGGAGAGGAAAGCGCACGTCTGCCTTCCACGCCCCGCTGCCCTCCAGCTGGGTGGGACTCCACCTTCTATCATCCCCTGCTCTCGAATCTGGAGGGTGCCCGGTAGGGGAAGGCCACCCATAGACGGTGGTCTGGCGAGGGGATTTTTGGCTCTGGGAAGGGTGCTAAATCTTTGCCCCTCTGCCTTTTCTGCCCCTCTGCTTTGCCAGCGGAGCCCCAAGCCTTGGGAAAAGCTGGCATTGGCATTGTGTGGTCTTCTTGCCCGGGATTGGTGGTATGTGAAGGAGATCCACTCCACCCATCCAACCAGATGCTCCAAAGTGGGAAATGATCTGGCACTGGCTGGTGCCCTGTCCTCATTCAAATCACTTCCTTTCCCCGCCCCCTCTGCCCCCCCCCCAAGCCGTTGCAACCTTCTCCTCAAGACTGGGTGACCATGATTAACATTTCAGAGCCAATGGCCATCCTCTCATTTCATAAGCTGGTGGCAGGTTTCCAAGTCACATCCGCTGGAGGCTTATTGCTACAAATGAGCCCCATGGACTTAGTGTTGGCTGGGTAGGCAGTGATGAGGAAACGCACAAATCTTTTGCACAATTGCCCCATCTTCACATGGGAATAGTGCATGAAGCCAACACTGCCCATGATATTTTAACACAGAGGATCGTATTTGGCCATCTTGCTCTGTCTCGTGAGTGGATTGGCCCGTTGCAAAAACTGATGTACTCAGCAAACATGGCCAGAGACCCATGGCTTCCACAGGCCTTGTAGATGAAGGAGATGCTGTCCTACTTCTAGGGGGCAAATATCCAGAAGATGGGTTTGAAATAAGACTAGATGACCTCAAGCCATAGGATTGGTCTCAACTGTCCAACAGCCTAGTGGGTACCCTGCCTGATGTATCCAAATCCTGCCAAAGGCACTCACAACCTGTCACCCTCATTGGGGGACAACCCAAAAAATCCTGGCTTGGTGTTCACAGGGAGGTAATGGGCTTGTATAGGGTCTCCCGTAACCATCATTTATTCCTTCTGTGGCGTTGTCAGCATTTGATCATGGATAGCTTATTGGGCAGAATCCATTTGGAATCATCGGTTAAATGTGTCTCACTTTAGCTCTTCGGCTCCAAAATCTGGAGACGGTCAAATACATATTACAGTTTTAATAAGAGGCAGTGGGCATCAGCAAGTCTCATCACAAATATTCCAGACTGCATGTGACATTGGTCATAATGCAGCCCCTTCGCTCCTTCCCCCCCCCCCAGCTCTGGGTGATAGGACACCCGCCAATCCTCCCCCAGCCTGGGTCATTGAAAGGCCTCATTCAGAAATGTGGGGAGCCTTCAGGCCAGAATGACAGGCGCTGCCAGACGTTCAACGCTACCTCTCTTTAGAAAACCCCATGATAGGACTCTGGCCCATGATGTGAGGCCATGCCTAGGTTTTGTATACTTGAATTTTGTCGATTGAGAGAGATTTTATTCTCTTTTGTGAGGAGGGGGCTTCGCTCTTTTGCAAAACACGGGGGGGGAATCTGGGGGAACCTGGCTGTGGGGTGGAATTTCTCCTGCAAAATTGTCTAGACGGCACCGTAGAAAATCTGGGTTGAACGATGAGCGAGTAGCAAACATGTTTCTTGAGCAAGGCGTAAGTGAGCCTTCTTCCCCTCCCACTTCTTATGCCTCAGTGTTCTGGAACTAAATGCAGCTTCCTTTGTAGTTAGCGACACCCGCACAGCTACTTTCAACCTCACAAGAATGCAGGTTGTTAGTGCATTCTGCTGATTGGAAAAGCCACTAGATTACCAAGGTTCTGAGTCTAGCCATTCCGTTGCACATGGACTTGTCCTCAGGTATCCAAAATGATGTGGTCCACTCCTAGGAAACTAGTACCACTAGAGAGCTGAACAGTGGCAGGTAGGCAGGCAAGAGGAAGGAAAAGGAAGGGAAGGAAAAGACAAAAGGGAGGAAAAGGGGGAGGAAGGAATGAGAGGGAAGGAGGCAATGAGGAAGGGAGGGAGGGAGAGAGAGAAAAGGAAGGAAAAGAGGAAGGGAGTGAGGAAAGAAGAGAAGGAAGGAAGGAAGGTAGGAAGAAAAAGAGAAAAGGAAGGAAGGAAAAGAAGGAGGGAGGAATGAAAAGGAAGGAGAGGAGGGAGGGAGGGAGGGAGGGAGGAAGACTAAGGGAAATGGCTGAACTAGCTTAGTGAAGAGTGAAGAGGGTTGATGGATGGCCAAAAAATGCCTGTCTAGGGAGAAGTATGCTGAAAGAGGGCATGGCTGAACAGAATCCTAAAGAACATTCAATGTTAGCACATTCTGTCTCTTCTTCATCAATGGAGTCAATGATTCCAGAGGATGGGGACCCTTAGACTAGGTTTATATACCACAATTAGCCATAAGATAGTTTGCTTCGTTTTGGTGTAATGCTGCATGTCATAGGAACTCCATCTTTGTTGTTTGTAAGCTATGCTTTGTGGTTTCGTGGTATGTGTGAACCCAGGCAGTTGCAGCTTGGCGGATAAACTGTGGTTGAGGAAAGCTTAGCTGACCACGATGCATGCACCCTGTTCGTGAAAGGGCTGTGTTTTGTGTGCACGACCATCAAAGGCACAGGGCTGGCTGAGAATGCAGGCACAATCTTCAAAGGCCTCGATCTGTATTCAGCCATGCAATTCTTGTCACCTTTTTTATTGGGCAGATGTCCAAGAGATTCCAACCCAACCTTTTCCTCTTGTAGGAGGCAAAGTCAACCGAGGTTGCACCTACTACACGCACAGTGCCGCCCTTACGTGTCCCTGCTTGACTTACTAGTGTTTGGGAAGCCTGTGACTTCACCTTTGTTTCCCTTAGGCGGGTACAAACAACAGCTGAAGCCGCATGTCCATTCAATCCTAAAAAAGGACAATAAAAGGGCCCCCAAATAAATGTGATCAAATGATTTTGTCTTCCCAATTGGAATGTACGTAGTTTAAAGGACTTTAAAAGGGGGGAGGAGGGACAGTTTCTAGTGCAGCAGCAACGGGATGAGACTAGATGACCTTTAAAGCATCTAGAGGACCTTTGAAGCATCTTCTAGCTGGATGATGCTAACATTCCCCATATGTGGCTTAACAGAGTGGGAGGAATTTATCTCATTCTTATCCAAGAGAGGCTGGACAAGGTCCTGCTACATAGATGTTCAAAGGCACTGTCCACCTTGTGGTCACTTCTTCCTCAGCCTTCAGCCCTGGCTATTTTCTATCCCAGATTCCCCTGACTTCCAACTTGGGGGGGGGGCTCCCTTAAAGACCATAGCCTTGGGAAAGGTTTGGGAAAGTTCTCCCACTGCCAGAAGGGACGTCATCCAACCGCAGGGTCCCCTCGTTTCCCCACTCTGCTCCTCCTGTGTGCAGTGGACCAGCAACCTCCCTCGCCTTCCACTCACCCCCTTCCCAATTCTTCAGACCTGCAGAAGGGCTACCTTCCTTTTGTCTCACCCCTGGCGCCCCTGCCCTGCTGCTCGGTTGGCCAGAAGCCCAGCCTTTAACCATCTTGCCTGGTCATCTGGAGCAGCCCCCAGTCTGGTGGCCTTCCATCAGCTGGAGAGGGGAAGAGAGGGAGGGGAGAACTAGAGAAAGCAGCTCCCAATGGCACGTGGAGGGGGGGAGGAGAAGGATGAGAGAAGCCTTTTCAGAGGCCTTTATTCCTTTTGCAAGCTTCCTCTTCCTCCCGCCTCCCCCATCTTTGCCCTATTGTAAAAGGCAAAGACAAGGTTGGGAGAAAGAAGGGGGAACCAGGTTGATCCTTCCTCCCTTTCCAGCTCAGCTCACTAAATGCCAGGTAGGGGGAGCAGAAGCAGGGATTAAAGCTCATTTATTAATCCTGTCTCAATTAACTGCTTCCTACCCAAGCCAGCTGCCACCTTCCTGCCATCCCAGGGTTATTTTCAGAGGTAGCCAGGCAGACGGGACCCTCAATTTGGAATCCACTCCGCTCTTTTCTTTTCTCTTCTCTTTCTCCTCCCTCCCTCCCTTCCCCAGCCCTGCATTTGATGTAGAGTCCAGTGGTCAGCTTTCCATCAAACTGCAGCAGCTGCTTAATCGCTTAAAGCACCAGCTTAGCCATGAGATCCAGCTTAATCCAGGCCTGATTTCTCCTTTGCCCCTCCATTAAAAAAAAAAAACTCCATTAGGTGGACCCCGCCCTCTTTGCTCCTCCATCCTGACCCTCCCCAGGAAAAAAAAATAAGCCCCGGGTATAGTATCCTGAATGCAGCCCACTTACTCTCCCTTCTGTGCTTCCCACTTCTCTTTTGGGTATGAGAAGTCGGAGCGTGGGGGATTTCCTGATTTTAAAATTGTCACTTTCCAGAAAAGAGAAGTTGATGTACTTGATGAAACTGACGTGCTTGGTGAAATTCAGCCCAGAGGTGGGAGTGGCAGGGCGGGAAAGAGAAATTGACAGTTACATCTCTGCTTCTGTCTGGGTCATCTGCAGCTCTCAAAATCCCCATTCTGTGGGGACTGACCCTCAAGCGTCTTCTCAAGTATTCTCGGAGCATCCATCCTTCTTTTTTTTTTTTTTTTAAAGTGCTCTGTCTGCCTCTTCAAAGACTCTGCATTTCATGGCCTTTTCCAACCCAGAGCCAGCATCTCTTTCACTGCTTCCAGTATTTTGGCCCAAAGCTTTTTTTCTGATTTGGCTAGCTGGTGAGGCCGTGTGAATGGATGCTTGTTTGTTGTTTGAGTAGGAAGGCTGCAGTTATGGAAGCAGCTTTGTTGCTCAAGCTGAGGCTCCTGTGAGAAGGAAGGGCAGATAGAACTGAGGAGATAAGGACCCCACCAGCTTCTGCTACCCTTGATTTTGCACAACCCACGATTGGGTTTTGATATAGTCTGGCATATTTTAGGATGCTACGTTCCTGGGAATAGCATATTGTGGGAATGCAGCCCTTGCGTTTTGCTTACTCAGGTACAGGAGCAAAGGTTCAACCAAAACTGGCCAGCTTTGGCCTTCTTCTGAGAGGTGGTTCCCAACATCATTGCTGTGATGCTGCAAGCAGCTGTTGTTAGAGGGGTGAATAATAGGATGGGGAGTCTCGTGGAAGAGGGAGCAGAGAGAGGAAGGGGAAGAAAGGTGAGGTGAGGAAGAAAGAAGGAGAGGAGGTGGAGGAGGAAGGGCCAGCAAGTGGGGGTGGACCCTGTGAAGAGAAACAGCAGAGGGAAGGGGCTGGTGATGCAGTATTAATTTCCATCTGGGAGCTGGTCTCCATGGCAACAGAGAAGATCTGGCAACTCCATTGGGAGCGGTTACCACAGCAACAACATCCTGGTGGTTACTGGAGGAGGAGAAGCCAGAAAGAAAGATGGTGCAAACAAAGATGGGGAGGGGTGGGAAAAGAGACAGCAAGGAGAGAAAGAGCAGGTAGATGTACAAAAAAATAAAAATAAAATAAAATAAAATAAGGGGACGGGGGGGGGGGAATTTGCTGAAGTGGAAGAACCTTGCGTGACAGATGATGCCCCATGGATGTCACCTTGGCTGTGGTCCTATCCCAGCCACAATGCATGACCAGCACATCTGCTTGGCGTTTTGCCAGACGTCGACTAATCTTCCCCCCTTTTTTTGTGCTTTCAGGGAATAGGGGCATCCCTTGGGCCCACCCTGGGGACCCCCCAAGTGGCCATGTTTTGTGGAAAACTGGTCCTCCATCTCAACGTCCAGACAGGACGCTGGGAGCCTGATGCCATCAACACTCGCACCTGCTTTCGTACCACGGAGGAGATCCGGAGCTACTGCCAGGAGGTACACAAACTGGCGTGTGTACACGCACGCACACAAGCACACACACTTACATTCATAAACGTGCAAACCCCCATCTTCTTCCCATCCTTCCAAGCTCACTTTTTTCTGTTTCCAACTTCAGGCAGCCCTGACTTGCAACCACAACGGAGCCCAAAATTTCCGTTGCTAGAACAGGATAGTTGTTAAGCGGGTTTTTACCCCATTTTACAACTTTCTTTGCCCAAGCTATTGTGAATCACTGCAATTGTTAAGTTGGTAACATGGTTGCTGAGCGAATCCAGGTTCCCCCCCCCCCCAGTTGACTTTGCTTGCTGGAAGTCATCTGGGAAGGTCGCAAATGGTGATTACATGACTCTGGGACTGTGCCATTGTAACTTTGAACGGTCACTAAATGAATGGTTGTAAGTCAAGGACTACCTGTACTCCTTCTCCTGATGTCATCACCACCTTCCCACTCTTTCATCACGACTCCTCTGAGCCAGTCCTTCTGCTGTCAATCTTGATGTTCCTACAAATCCATCTTTTTTTAATTTTCAGCCTCCTCTTGGTTTATTTTTCTTTGTTTTATTTAGAAAATTTATATTGTCGCCTACTCACGACTCAAGGTGGCTTACAGGACATAAAAGCACAATATAAAAATAATAAAAATAATAAAATATTAACCCTCCACCACCACCCCAGCACCCCCTTGCTTCCACCAGGCCTATTCTTGTCTAATCAACCAACACCTCTTCTGTTGACAGTCCTAGGAACTCAGGAAACAACCTTCAGTTCCTCTTAAATTTTTCTCAAACTCTCTGACAGAATCTCCAACTGGGGTTAACGGAGGGAAAGAGAAGTCACATGTTCTACAGGTAGTCCTTGAGTTACAACTGTAATGGGTAGGCTCCATGTTGTAAGTCATGATGGTCACAAAGCAGGCTGGTCATATGACCGACCTGATTTTATGATCTTTTTTGTGGCAGCCAGTAGTTTTGCCAACCTCCCCCCACCCACATACACACACAAAAATAAATGTCGGTTTTCAGTAAAATGGTCATAAAATGTTGCCCATGACTATGAGATGCTGCAAATGCTCATAAATGTGGCCTGCTTACTGAATGTCTGAAGTGTGATCACATGACTGTGGGGGTGGCCCAACCATTGTAACTTCAAAACCAGGACACATGTAACCTCCTTACTTAGGTCCATCATAACTTCAAATGGTTACTATCTGTATTTCTATTGGGTCCTTTTTTTCCTCCTTCAAGGATCTGGATTGTTCCTTCAATAACATTGAGTGTGTCATCTCACACTTATTGTTCAGTGCAAAGAAAACTACCACCAAGTCCCAACAAGAACCAAACTATCTATTGGACTTAATTACCATCCATTTGGGGTTGACTCATATTGGATCAGAGTTTGCCAACCTTGGCAGCTTTAAGACATGTGAACTTCAACTTGGGAAGTTGAAGTTGACAAGTCTTAAAGTTGGCAAAGTTGGCAAAACCTTACATGGCTAGAGTCTCTAAGATGATCTGCACCAAAACTGGTCCTTCAGATCCTTCAATAGTGCACTTACCACCACTATAATGAAGCACATCCATCTTGCTGTTGACTGTCCTCTCCTTCCCTTTCCTTCTACCATGCACGATTGATCCAAAATGTGATAATTTGAAATTGATAATTACTATCTTGAGTGAGAGCTGTAGATTAATGTATTCTATGATCCATTTGTTTGTTTTCCTGTCTATTTACGGTATTGTACTACCGAGATGACGGAACATCTCTGAAGCTAAGCCAATCTAAAACTGTAGAATACATGGATGGAAAAGGGGGATCAGCAACTCCAGAGGTGCTATTCAGAGGAGCAAGATGGAGTGCATTTATACATCACCCTCTGAAGTGTCTCAAGGGAGAATGGCCTGCTTTTCTCTGCCCTCTGTTTGATGCCCTACTAACAGCCATTTGCCCTGCAGGTATATCCAGAGCTGCAGATCACTAATGCTGTGGAAGGGACGCAGCCAGTTACCATAGACAATTGGTGCAAGAAGGGCCGGTCATTATGCAAAGGCCAGATGCACATTGTGGTACCCTACCAGTGTCTTGGTAAGCACAGAGTCCAACTGCCTGAACTGTTTGGGGATGATAAGGACTGACTTTAAAATTGGGAGTGAAATCATGTGTTGTTGTTATTTGCCTTGCGCCTTCTGTTCCCTTGGGTGTTGTGCCTTTGAAAGCATCAGCTTGAAGGCAAGGAGTGTCTTGCTACTGATAGTTGCAAGCCTCCCCCTTCCTCGGGAACCTTTTGGCAAATGGGGGCTCAAGATTTAAAATGTGTAGTGTAGTCCAGTGTTGCTCACTCTCATCAGATTTAGGATGGATGGACTTCAGCTCCCAGAATTCCCCAGCCAGCCAACATGTTGAAGTTGAAGTCCACCCATCCTCCACCTGCCGAGGTTCAGAAACCCTGGTGTTGACTCATGCTACAAAGTTATATACACTTAGCTCTGATTCAGTGGAATTGGAAGTTATATGCACTTAGCCCAATTCAGTGGGATTTTATTTTTGAGCAGAAATAAAGAAGCTGCTATTGGTGCAGAAATTGATTGTGCGCAAGGCTTCTGTGTGTCATTCTTTCCAGGAAAAAGTGCAGTGGTAGCACTTTTTTTTCTAAATGCTTATTGCATTATAATTAGCAAAGTAAGCAACTTGAAATCCGTCAATAGTTTAGAGACTCAGTATCCATGGGGCACAGCAGAATGGCCAGTGACAAGGAATTAGGAGTTGCAACCCAAACCCAAAGACACCAAATTGTCTATCCCTATAATTAACTCAGAATATATCTTGCAATTCTTGGAGTTTTCCAAACTTGGAGTTGCAGATATTTTTTTACCTTATTACTTTTCCAGGCAGAATTTTTTTACAGAAATGAGATCTATTGCTTGTCCAGAGAGATAAATCTTTCATTCTTGCCTGCTTTGCACATGCTTTGATGGCAATCTTGTCTTTTGTCAAATTAAACTTTCGTCCATCCTGATGAACCTTTGGCAAATTAATACCTTCTGTGCTTGTCAGACTTCAGATCCCATAATTCCAGGCCATTTTGACTGGGTATTATGGGAGTTAGTCACGATCAGACCAAATCTGATCTACCTCGAGGAAAATTTGAGGACAAACTTTCATGCCTTCTAAACTGGTGTAGTGTTGTTAAGCTACTTTTCTCTGTGTGAAGAATCAAAGTGGTGGAGCAGTGGAACGTGAAGATTTCCTGATCTTAAACTATTGGATCCTAGATCCCATCATCCCGAGTTAGCATGGTCAAGGATGCTGAGAGTTGTAATCAATAAAAACCCTCCATTAGTGACCCAAAAACATGGAAGAACAGAGGAATCATTATAATCTTAGTAATTGTAGCCTATCCTGCCAGGCATAGCTACAATAAATACCTCACCATTGCTCCTTGTTAGGACAAAGTAATAAACCCTTGACACCAGTACCTACTTGCTGTTCTCTTCCCCCAGTGGGCGAGTTTGTGAGCGAAGCACTTCTTGTACCAGACAAGTGCAGATTCCTACACCAAGAGAAAATGGACTCCTGTGAGACCTACTTGTATTGGCATAGTGTGGCTAAAGAGGTGAGTTGCTGTGGGCTTCTTATCAAGTGCATTCCAGCATTTCCACTTGAGTCCATGGAAGTTAAAAGAGCTGGCAAGGATTTGAAGAGATAAAGAGATTTTTATCAAGACCATGCTGAATTGTTGAGCCCTTCCTCCAAACAGGGTTGATAAGGGATTGCTTCTTTGCCTTCTTATTAAAGTCTCTAGGGAAATGTCATCATGGGATAAGCAGTCTAGGAGAAACCACATTGAACATTAGCCAGACAGTGGGAACGTCTGAAAACATTGGTTTGATGGTGATCTTGTTCTTTTAAAAGAGAAAGTTGGACAGATGTGGTGAAATACTCAAACTTCACATGTCTTAAGGTTTATAGCAGTGAGTAAGACCAGGATTTAAAGACCATGGGAAGCCCCAGGCTGTTCCTCTCCTGTACTAGCAGCTCCAGAGGAATATGTAAGGTATCCCATGCAATGGAAAAAACAAATAGTGTAAGTGTCTTTATTTCACCAAATGCTTATAGAATGCTGGATTATTGTGAAGCAAGTTTTCTAAGCTCTATTTGCTCTTTTTTAATGTAGAACACATCCAAGTTGGTGTTTGTGAGCTGGTTGCATTCTGACATAGAGCCAAACTTTGGCTTGGTGCTGTGGCTGTGCCAATTCATGATCTCTATGCATAAATGTGTACAACTCCATTTTCAGCGTGGACAAACTCAAATGAAAGGCCAATTTGGGTTATCACACATAACTTCATTAACCATGATTATGAAGCCAAAGTGAACTTCATGAGGGTGTTTCTGCTTTTCCCCAATTTCATGTTTCTCCATGCCTGTAGTATTTTTCTGGCCTGTTGACTAGCATGAACCCAGAATTCCACATTTCAGGTATAATGGAAAACTCTGGCATAATATGTTAAGATCCTTGCATCAAAACTGCTTTTTGAAGGAAAGGACACATGAAGATGCAATGGCTGTTCCTAATGGTTGTCGGAATCAAGCCCTCTCCTAAATTAGTGTTCACCCAGATCAAATCATTTTTAGTTGTGGTTAAACATAGCTATGATGATTACCTAATCCAAGCCAGTTTTGTAATGGTATGTTGGAAAGACCTTGGGAGAGCGGGCGCAGAGATGCTACTTAGGGAACAGCCAAATAAGAGACAGCATAGCCCACAGCTGCATAACAGGTAGATAAAGAGGCTCAGAAACCCTCTCTAGTTTTTCAGTCTGTAAAGGAGATGAGGGTAGGTGTGGCCTGGTGGCCTAGAGGTGGAGTTCTTGCCTCACAATCAGGAGGCTGTAAGTTCGATCCTAGGTAGTGGTAGATATTTCTCTCTTGGAGTGTATAGAGAAAATATCTGCTGCGAACTCTGTATAGGCGTCAGGAAGGGCATCCGGCCAGTAAATTCTCAACTTCATTCAGTCACCCCGATTCCACCCCGATGCAAGAGATTATAGGGGAAAAAACCAAGGAGATGGGAGTAGAATTGTATTTTCAGACATGAAAGATGCTGTTAATATAGCTTTACAGTAAAGTAGAATTAGCTCATATGGTCACGTTTCCAGTCTGGTCTACCTAGTAAGGCTGACAAGTTTTCAAAGCACACACAGTGTTGCTCATGTCAGTTATCTGAGTTCACATGATAAAACTCAACTGTATGGCCTAGGTTTACATGGCACTCTAGGCAGGTTCAAGGTGTTGTGTGAACCAGTCTCAGGGTGTTACATTGCAGCATTTTAACCTTGTTCATATCCACCTTTCAGGCCTGCAGTGGTGAACATCTTGAGCTACACAGCTATGGCATGTTACTACCTTGTGGAGCTGACCGTTTCCGAGGTGTGGAGTATGTGTGCTGCCCCTCACGCCCACCAGCCATCAGGGTGGAACAATCTACAGAGGCTCCCCCTGTGGTTGCCCATTTAAGGGAGGAAGCCCTGCGCAGGTGAGCCAATAGGTTAGCCATCTGCTTAGGAAGGTGGTTAAGATCTACATTCAGATCCACAACTTATTTTTGCAAGGCTTATTTAATCTTGAATTTTTCTGGATCTGGATCTTAAAGGAAAATCTGCAAGGAAATGTTTAGATATATGTATGTATGTATGTATATATGCATATACAATTTATCTATTAGTGCAAAATTGAAGACACTGCTCCTACAGGTATTATATAGTTGAAAGGAATATTTGCCTTTTCTCATGGGGAAAAGTCTCTCTGGTTCCTTTGCCCTGCTCCTATAAATGCATCCTCTTGCTTGATGGATCTGTTTGAGATATTAACTTGATGGATTTTTTTTTCTTCAGCAATAAAGTACCAACAGGACGTATTCCAACAGAGGAAGAAAGCTTGGAATTGGAGGAAGACAGGAATATGGATGGAGAAGAGGAAGAGGAGGTAGAAGAAGAGGAAGAAGAGGAGGAGGAGGAGGAAGAAGAAGAGGAAGAGATTCCTGGAGAGAGTGTTCCTGACTCTAACCTCTTCCATGCTGCCAGGGATGACTATTTTGTGGAACCAGAATACTACGATGACAGCATCACTCAGACCACCATCACCACTACAACTCAGACCACAGAAGAAGATGTCAAAGGTAAGCAGTGGAGGGAAAGACCCATCTTAAGAGTCAACCTCATGGAGCACCTTCCAAATTCCATGTTCTTTCTTGCTCTTCCTTACTATCTCAACCTCCCAAGGGAGTGAGACCATATCAATGAAGAAAGAGAAGGTCAGCCTCTAATGCTTCTCTGGATGACCATACAGTTGGATTAAATGTGTAAACAGGGACAACATCACTTTCTAAAATCTTTTTGGCCTCTGAGAACCACAGAAGGCGTTGCTGGTGATTTCATGAAATCCCCAGATACACAAGGTAAACAAAAGGTTTGGCCTTTGAGGTTGTTTTGACGGATTTGAGGTTAATTTATCCTCAAATGTCTCCCTAAAACAAAAAACTGGATGCTCTGGGACTGCAAAAGGGACCCTGAGGGGGCAGGGCATCTAAAGGCAATAGGCAATGATGGTTACAAATTTGTGGTAGTCCTTGAGTTAACAGCCATTTATTTAGTGACCATTTGAAGGTACAACAGCACTGAAAAAAGTGGCTTATGACCATTTTTCACACTTATGACCGGTGCAGCATCCCCATGGTCACCTGGTCAAAGGACTGAGGACTGGTATGAATTCATGATAGTTGTAGTGTCCCAGGATCATGTTACCACCTTTTCTGACCTTCTGACAAGCAAAGTCAATGGGAAAGCTAGATTCATTTAACGGCCCTGTGGCTAACTTAACAGCTGCAGTGATTTACTTAACAACTGTGGCAAGAAATGTCATAACACGTGGCAAAACTCACTGAACTGTCTTGCTTAGGAACAGAAATTTGGGGCTGCCTTGTGGCTGTAAGTAGAGGACAACCTGTGCATCTGGGGGGGGGGGGAGAGAGAGACCACCATATGAAAACTGTTAATGATGAAAGAAGTCCTTTTTTTTTTTTCTTCAAGGGCTTCTCAGAACTTTGAGCCAAAGGCAGTCATGGTAAAATCAGTGCTCAAGGACAGATCAAAAGAGAGAGGGATATAGATTCTGCAAAAATAGGGGCCTCTGGGGCACGGAAAGTAGAGAGGCAAGATGCAAGCTACTACTAGGTTGAGAAAGAAGGAAACACTCAGCTGTTCAGCTGCTTCTCTGAGTGCCCATCATCTCCTCCTCTTCACAATGGAGAGCCTGTTTTGGAGACAGCTCTAAACCTGGCTCTGCCTGACACTAGGGGGGTAGAGGATGCTTAGCAGCAAAGCATCCTTTTGAGGGGGAAATGAAGGGGCTCATGTGCTTCCTTCTGTCCTGAACCAAATCACTGCAGGAGGCTGTGCCCAAACAGATTTGTATGCGTGAATGGTTTTAAATATTTGAGATAGGTGACTTCTGCAGGGTCAGGCCCTTTTAGCAGAGGAAGCAATTGCGTGTGCTTTGCATGCTTTGGAATGCAAATCCTTCGATGTCAGGCTGCTACAGGAATTGGGTCCAACGGGGAGAGTAATTGAATAGTTATTATATTCCAGGAAGAGTAGTGATTGCAGTTGAATTTCTGAGCAAGGGAGAATCCTATGGCAATTAAGAATTTACACACTGAGCCAGATCTCAAATCTTTCACGAACTCTTGCAGTGCTACCCTCTCTCAAAGAGAAATTGGATTGTCTCTTATACCTAGTCCTCATCATGTCTGTTAATAATGGATGAGTGTTTACATTCTCTGCATTCCTATGCCCCCCCCTTTTAGATAAGTCCATCTTGTTAGGCTTTGATTCACCCACTAACTGGCATAGAGTACTTTCCATTTGGCCATGTTTGCTGGAGCCAAAAGTGTTGTTGTCCAAAATATTTCAAAGGCAACAGCTTACCTTATCTCTGGTTTTTTTTTAAGACCAATAAGAAGGCCTGGTCTTGTGTAACATGACTGCTGTCTCTACAGTGACCCCAACCCCTCGCCCAACAGATGGGGTGGATGTTTATTTTGAAATGCCTGGAGATGGGAATGAGCACGCCAACTTCCTGAGAGCGAAGATGGACCTGGAGGAGCGTCGTATGAAACAGATCAATGAGGTAATGGCTGGACAGCCAGGAAGGAGGATTTGCTTGGCTTGCATATATGCAAGCTTTCATTGTATGGTTAGCTCAGTTTTGTGACTTCAGACACACCCATGGGACCATCAAAGCATTTCTCTTGACAGATTAAACTGAGGATCTAACTCAGTTAGAAATGATGGATGAACATTATAGATCACAGAGATTTGTAAGACCATGTTTAAGTCCTTTCCCTCCCTCCCTCCCTCCCTCCCTCTCTCTCTCTCTCTCTCTCTCTCTCTCTCTCTCTCTCTCTCTTTCTTTCTTTCTTTCTTTCTTTCTTTCTTTCTTTCTTTCTTTCTTTCTTTTTTCTTTTCTGTTGTTTTCTAAAGAATTATTCCATGGGGAAATAGTACAAGTTTTGCAGATCACGCATCAGATATTTTTGAACTTCAACTTCATATCAGAAGAGATCAATGTTGAATCAGTATTACAAGATAACAGTGTCAGCAGTGAAGTCGATGTTGTTGGTTTTCTGTTCTCTGGAGATTTTTAAGAAGAGAGTGGATTTGGTTTTCCTGCACATCATAGAGAGTTGGACAAATGATCAAATCCACAATTCTATAAGTCCATGACTCAGGAAAACAGCTTCCTGTTCCTTGCTCAGGCAGATAGTTCCCTCTAGCTTTGAGAGATTGGAAGTCAGAATCTGAAGAGAAGGCCCTCATATTGACCACATCACTGGCCTTTTGTTGTGATTTCACAGGTAATGAAGGAATGGGCTGAAGCAGACAACGAAGCCAAGAACTTGCCTAAAACAGACCGGCAAGCACTGAATGAGGTGAGGTTGGCCAACAATCTCACCAAACTCCTCTCTCTTTTTTCTTTTTATGTTAGTTTGTATTTTAATGTTTGTTTCTGAAATGTGATAAAGACATTTAAAAAATAAATCCATGCCAGGATAAGGTGAACCAGTAAGATAGACCGACAGATCCCTCACTTGCTGGTTTCTTGACCCAGTGCGATAGAGTTGTCCTTTGCATTCAACTGTTAAATTAGCTTTAAATTTTGATGGGGGACATTTTGCGTTTTGCATGGTTTACAATTTAAGTTAGTTTCAGGAAATTGTTTTAAATGGTTTAGCTGAGCTGGGATTACAAGGATCCTCTGTTTTCTTTCTCTGTTGTTTGATTCTGTTTTGTGTTTATAATAGTTGCATTCTTTCTTTTTTTATTGGAAAACAGCTTAAATGGATTCCTACTCTGAAAGAAGGCCCAAACATGTTTTTACCAAAAACAAAACAACAGTTGAATCAATCACATGGCCTCATATCTGTTTCTTTTGGCCTGTCTGTGAGCAGATGTTGTAGTTTGTCTTTAGGCACATCCATTGATAGCTGCCAGTTTCTAAATATTGATTTTTCAAAAAAGAGTAATTTATAATAAATAAAATATCTTGAACTAACCTCCCTTTTAGATTTTTGTCTCGCAACCTCCCCTGATAATTTTTTGGTTCTCTATAAAAAATAACTTTTTAATTTAGATATTTTAAAAAGCGGAGATGCTCATGCTACTATTTCAAATTTTTTAGAATCTTATCATTTTTCATACAGTAAGGTTGTTAAAATGTATGTCAATCGTTTAATTGTCTGTTTGATGAAGTATTATAAGCCATCCTGGGTTTTTATTTGACAGCCAGGATATAAACTCTCTAAACACATTCAAGTAATTAATTAAACATCTGCTTCTAGGAGAATAAGCTCTGCATGGAATGCTTTGTTGTGTTTGCATTTCATTGTCTCTATAGGTGGCTTGAGTAATTTTAAGCTTTTAATGCTAATTTTATTGAGTTTTAAGAAATTTGATATTGTTGCTTTGCTACTGAGCTATCCTGAGCCTTAGGGGATGGGAAAGCGAGTCTGCATATGTCTGCACGTGTGTTCAGGAATATAATTTTATATTTTGCTGTAATAAAGCTTCCAGGGTCTTTCACCCAAATTTTTGCCAGGTCCATGTTCACATCCCTTTTAATGATACAGTATTAGTGCATCAAAATCACGTGAAGTGTTAGTACTGCTTTATAATGCCTTGATACAACAACAGAAAAGAGAAGCCTTTATTGCTCGATTTTGGCAACTTTATGTGTGGGCTACAACTCCCAGAATTCACCAGCCAGGTTGTGTGGAGTTGAAGTCTACACATGCGCTAGCAGTATGCGACAGCAGCCCAAACGGCTAATACAATCCTTGGTTGTATAAACAGAGGCATAGAATCAAAATCACATGAAGTATTAGTACCGCTTTATAAAACCTTAGTAAGACCACACCTGGAATACAGCATCCAGTTTTTGTCACCACAATATAAAAAAGATGTTTAGATTCTGGAAAGAGTGCAGAGAAGAGCAACAAAGATGATGGGTGGAGACCAAAAAAAATATATGAAGAACAGTTGTAGGAATTGGATGTGTCTTGTCTAGTAGGGTTGATATAATAGCAGTATTCCAATATTTGAGGGACTGCCGTGAAGAAGAGGGGGTCAACCTATTCTCCAAAGTGCCTGAAGGCAGGACAAGAAGCAATGGATGGAAACTAATGAAGGAGAGAGCCAACCTAGAACTGAGGAGAAATTTCCTGACAGTGAGAACAATTAACCAGTGGAATGAGTTGCCTTCTAAATTTGTGGGTGCTCCATCACTGAAGGTTTTTGTGAACAGATTAGATAGTCATTTGTCTGCTTGAGTTGGGGATTGGACTAGAAGAGCTCCGAGGTCCCTTCCAACTCTGTTGTTCTGAAATATTCTGAATGGCTTCCTTCTTCTTCTTCTTCTTTCTTTCTAGCACTTCCAATCTGTCCTGCAGACACTGGAAGAGCAGGTGGCTGGAGAGCGCCAGCGGCTGGTGGAGACTCATCTGGCCCGTGTAGTAGCGTTGCTTAATGATAACCGTCGTGCAGCACTGGAGAATTACTTAACTGCTGTACAGAACGACCATGCCCAGGTAGCTTGGAGAACTGTATGTGAGATTGGTATGTAAAGTGAGCTGGGAGAACAAGGAGCAGATTCTGCATGTGGACCATGAGCTTGGAATGCCACCTGTTCCAGAAGCAAGCGCATAGAAGAGAAAGATGCTCTTCCCTAGGTTTCTGCTTCTTGTATGCAAGCAATGCTAGAGACACATCATTTAATCAATAGAGTTCAAAGCAGTGATCCTCAACCTTTCTAGCTCCGTGAACTGCCAGCGTCAGCAGCAGCAGCAAGGGGGAGGGGGTGGTTTTACGTGCATGCCGCTCGTGCAAATGCAGCTTTGCATGCTTGCACACTCACCCACCACTTGCACAAACCAGTTCCCAACAGGCCATGGACTGGTATCAGTCTGCAGGTGGGAGTTGGGGATCCCTAATGTAAAGTCTAGTCATGCGGTGGAGAAACAGTTAGTGGTGCCAGCACATATGATGCCCTGAAACTGGCACAGAGCAGAATTATGGAGCAGGAAAGTGAGACAAAACTCATCATGCACGTGGTGTTAGTAGTGCTCTTAATTAATGAAGTTAGGAATTATCTATTCCCTGACGGACAGCTTTCCGAAGTGTCTTGCTTTCCGGATATGCTATATTCCAGCTCCTGAAATCCTCAGCCAGAATAGCCACGGGCTATATCTAAATGAGGATTTAGGACATGCAGCACATCTGGAAAGCAGCGTTGAAGAACGCTGATGCAGACAAGGTAACTGCAGAATGGCAAGTGGGGAGCTTCATTTACTCCTCTCCACCCCCGTTCTCGGTACTGGTTTCCTGCTAAAATCCCAGAAGTCACATCTAGGCAATGACATCCAGAAATAAAACAGAGTTCACCTCCTCCCACTTTCTTCTCTGCTGTGCTCCTAACTCAAAATTGGAGGTAGGATAATGTGATTTCTTTTTTCAAATGCTCTGCCAAAAAAATTGTATCTTTTCTTTCCCCTTTTTCACTCAATTTGATTTTTTTTCCAAAAAAGATTTCGGTGAAATTCTCTTGGGTAAAATACAGTTTTCTTGTCTTCTTTGAGTTTGGTTGTTTTCTTGCATATGTTTCATTACCCGAACTAGGTAATATCACCAGTGCTAGTGGAATGGCACCGATGGTGTTATCTAGTTTGAGTAATGAAATGTCTGCAAGAAAACCAAGCTCAGAGAGCACCAAAGGCCCCTCATTTCAACCCCAAGCTGCAAATATTCTCCTTTATTAATTTTCTTATCCTTGTTAGTGGGGCTGGACACAGCACTTCCTTCCTAATGATATAGTATGTCAAAATGGGGATCTTAGCATGTTAAGCGTGCCAGGTTTTATATGGAAAGCCCTCACAATTTTTATTTTTCCTGTGGCTCCACTTCCTGTACACATCATGCAAAGTCAAGTTTGCCATCCCTTTTGTTCAGCTCCTGATGGCCCCTACAATTCAAGTTGTCTCCAGGATTCCAATACCACAGAGGTTTACCACTGCCTTAACTCCCAGTCTTTTTCAGTTTTCCAATCATTCTGTTTAGCTTTTTCAAAATCAGCCAAAGGCTTTTTGATTGTGCTTCCACCTGTACTTATCTGTGCCTGAAATGGAGGAAACCAAGAGAGGCAAGTAGTAAATCCCATTTGCTCAAAGGCGAACTATTGAGAATTGGCCAAGGAACAGCAGACAATCAGCTAATTTATTTAATTCAACTAATTTATGTCACACTATTCTTTTGACACAGCCCGACCGCATCCTGGCAGCTCTGAAGAGATATGTACGGGCCGAACAGAAAGATCAGCGCCACACTCTCCGCCATTACCAGCACGTGGCAGCAGCTGATCCTGAAAAGGCCGAACAAATGAAATTCCAGGTATGATTTCCTTCTACCTAGTGCTGCCATCTTGGGTCTTTGGAATTACTGTAGAACAGTGATTCTCAGCCTTGGCCATTTGAAGATGTGTGGATTTCAACTCCCAGAATTCCACAGCCAGCGAGTTGAAGTCCACACATCTTCAAGTGGCGAAGGCTGAGAAAAACTTCTCTAGAAGGAATCATTTTCCATTATTGCGTGTTTTCCCAGGTGTATACTCATCTCCATGTCATTGAGGAACGGATGAACCAAAGCCTTGCATTACTATACAAGAATCCCCAGCTAACTCAGGAGCTCCGAGGAGACATAGGTACATGCGTCAGATCCTTCCTATCCCAAATATCATCCTTCCTCAGCTCTTAAATTAAGTCTTCCGTTCAACCCTATTGCTTGTAGACTAGGATGCCTTCCCAACTGTAAGGTCAGCCTGCTCTTAAGTACTATGAAAACAATGGCTACCTCAGTAATTAGTTTGATTGGTTACTTAATTTGATATTCTCACTGTATCTCATTGCATCATTTCTACTACCTAGGATGAGTAATTTTCTAAATACTTCTATATTTATCCAGAGGAAGGAAGAGGCACGATAGAATGCCCCAAATTCTACAGTTCTGAACTGAAGGAGCTTCTTGAATGAGAAGCAAAATGTTTTCAAGGAAAAAAACCAAGAAAGTTCCGTTGCCTTTTGGAAAAGCACCTTTGACACAACCATGATCTGGATGATGGAGAATCTCCATAGACACTCTAGAACAGGGATGTCAAAAACTGCCGGCCAACGGACCGGTTGCATCATACGGAGGGTGCACCCACCCCAGCTCCAGCAATGCCAAAAAGTCACGATACATCGTGACACGTCATGTGATGTGGCAAGTTTGACACCCATGCTCTAGAATGACCTATTATGAGAAAAAGGGTCAATGTAAAGGGAAATTCTAGGTGGATCACACAGTCAGCCAGATGTTTAGGCTGAATTTGGCATTTTTATCCCTCTATTGAGTGCTTCCCAAGCATCTGGAATTACTATTTCTTCTTCAATTGTAAAATATCTTGGTCTTGCCCAGCTGTGTATCTGCAAAGCGCATCTGTCCTATGGGTGAAGGGCTGGATTTTTCTCAGAAGGAAAGTTCTCCTACAAAGAATGAATGAATCTGAGCATGTCCTGAAATGAAAACCTTTGCAAAAAATTGGGATATGTTGTAGCAGACAAGATAGATTCTCAAAACTCTAAGATAGGGCTCCAAATAATATATTTCCTGTTTCTCCATTCTTGTAGAGGAGCTGCTGCGATCTGAACGGGTGTCCACCAATGATCTGCTTACTACCTCCATCTCCGAGACCCGCACCACAGAAGAGTTTCTACCCATGGACAGTGGTGAGGATCTAGCTGCTGAGAGCCGTGATGGAGAAGGTGGGTCAGATAAATTGCTCCTCATTGCTTTCTAACCAAAGGTCAGAAAGGTAGGGAAAAAAGCTATCTAGTTTTGAAACATCTCACTAGATCAGGGGTCTTCAAACTTGGCAATTTTAAGACTTGTGGACTTCAGTTCTCAGAATTTCTCAGCCAGCCCTGGCTGGCTGATGAATTCTGGGAGTTGAAGTCCACAAGTCTTAAAAGTTGCCAAGTTTGGAGACCCCTGCACTAGATCTTAGTTTGCAGTATATGAAAAACATGTCCCGGTTTGAGACAGAAAATAATTAGAATCTTTGGGAAATGAAATAGAAGGAAGGTTTTTAAAATCAGCAGAAGGAAAAACAATATGTTGATTCATTTTTTGTTTCTGGAACTCTCTGTTGTCTATGTGTTTGCATATGGTGTCTGATTGTGGTTCTTCGCATTGTCAGCCAGATTTTTAGATTGGATTTGGCATTTTTATCCACCTATCGAGTCCTTCCCAAGGAGCTGGGTTAAGCAGATGTTGTTAGATGGTGTTAAAGTATCATTGCAGGATGTAAGCTGTTCCAAGGAAAACTTGTCTTTTGCAATTGACTGGTGGTGATTTTGTCAAAGCCGAGGGCATTCAAGAATGCCCAGATGCGTTCAAGATGCTCCCAGCTGTTTTGTGACTGCACCCGAGGTGCTTATTACTATTAATTGTTGTTGTTATTATATCTAGAGAGTAGTTGAACAATGTAACCTTAAAAAATGTTAGGATAGGCAGTTAGATGAACCATTCAAAGATGTCAAAGTGTCAACAATATTGATATGTAGAAAAAATATTCCTGTTGTAAAAATGGGCTGGTTTGGGTGATAGATTGTGTCTGTTAAAGGAAAATAATAATGAGCATGCAAGCAAGTTGAGGAGGACAGCTAGCGAAATTATCTAAAGCCAAAGATGCAGGAAAAAAATATAGAAATTCTGTTACATATGATAGGCAAGGAGAGGACTATAAATTCAGCATTAAAAGAGCATGCTTTTCTTGATGCTGGCTGGGAGATTCTGAAATCCACACATCTTAAAGCTGCCATGGTTGAGAAATATTGGCTTAAACAATACTAGTAATATCCCTTCATTAGTAGGCAGAGTAACAAAATAAATCCATGAAATCAGCATACTGCAAATCTTAAAAAATAGGGGGAACACTTAAGTTTAAAACAAAAGCTTAAGGTTTTGAACACACTATTAAGAATGGGATATGATTACCATCATAGGGTAAGGTGTTATATACAAATGGGTGCATCAAGGTACTACAGTATTTCCAAAGAGAATCTGTTAATGTATATCCGATTTCTTTTGCCGTGATAAACTGGGTACTAGAAGAATGCAGATCTAAGCATGCCAAAAGTCTAGCTTCCACTTTGCCTCCACCATTTTCCAGTTTCCCTCTCTGATTTTTTATAATCCTGCTGATGTCAAAGTTACGCTAGCAATAGCTTCCCACTAGCACAAAGGCAATAGTATGGCAATAGTAACACAACAGTTTTGCCTCCGGCGCAAGGAGGGAAACAGTCAGCAGAATTCAAGGATAAGCAATGCTCTGAAACTCATTGTTCGCTTTGATCTTGGTTCCTGACGGAGAACAAAAATAATACGCTCATAAAAGTGAGAACAAAAATAATACGCTCATAAAAGTGAGAACAAAAATAATACGCTCATAAAAGTGACTGGTAAACTCCTTTCTTTCTTTTTCTTTTTTTCTTTTTTCTTTTGCTCTGATGGAATGAAATATTGAGATCTGTTGAAAAAAAAAAATCGACAGAGCCCTGACTGAAAAGATTTAACAGTCTGCGTAACTGGCAATTTAAGAGAAAATAAGCATTTTCTTGCTGGCTTAGTCAAAAGACTTACAGGTAGTCCTCTACTTACAATTGTTCATTTAGTGACCGTTCGAAGTTACAATGGCACTAAAAAAGGGAGTTATGATCCAGGGTGCTGTGATCAAAATTCAGATGCTTGGCAACTGACTCACATTTATGACAGTTGCAGTGTCCCGGTGTCATGTGATCACCTTTTGCAGCCTTCTGACAAGCAAAGTCAGTGGGGAAGGCAGATTCACTTAACAACCATGTTACTAACTTAACAGTTGCAGTTATTCACTTAACAACTGTGGCAAGAAATGTCATAAAATGGGGTGAAATTCACTTAACAAATATTGCAGCAACATAAATTTTGGGCTGAATTGTAGGGCTACTGGTATTGGTTCCAGCCCCTTAGATGAGAAGTATGGTAAATGGAGCTGCTTGCTCCAGCTCTTTTCCTTGATTGTAGGAATGGGATCTAGAGTGGTGTTTGTCAACCTTGGTAACTTTAAGACTTTGATTCCCAGAATTCCCCAGCCAGCAAATTTGCCAGTACTTCCTTTTGTTTCCTCCAGATTCGTGTTTCTCAACCTTAACCACTTTAAGATGTGTGGACTTCAATTCCCAGAATTCCCCAGCCACTCAGTGTCCGCCCATGGCCCTCGCCAGCCCGTTTGCCTAGGACTCAGTCACGTGACCCCTGCCCCTGGGTTACGACGCCAACTGGGACTGCCAGGATTGCTGTCCCTAAGTGATATGAGTACATGATGTGCTGCTTTATGACTGCATTATTTCCATTATGATAGAAATTCCAATGCCAAATGTCATCATAACCATGAGGACTACCTGCACTAGATTTTGGTTCAATGTATTGTATAAAGTTAGAAAATGAGTTAATTCAGTAACTAGTTAAGGGAATTGTTTTAAACACAAGCATTCTTTCTCCCTTGTTGTTGTTGGGGGAGAATTGGGGAAGAGAGTGCCCTTTTTTCTGCTCCTGGGGCTTTGTCTCCCCCTGTCTCAGCATATTGTGTGTCTCTTGCCTCTTCTTCTCAAAATTATTTTTCTTTTTCTGTTCTCTTTTTCCTTTCTGCCGCGCTCTCCTCCTCTCCTTCTGATGCTGTGTGGGGAATGGGCAGATTCTGAATCGGTCGACAAGAAAGGTAAGTTCTCGGCTCAAGACCTTCATGGAGCCCGTCTCTGTAGGTTTTAGTAGCAATGGCTGAGACCAAAGGAAAGGGCCGTGTGGATTGTTACCAACCGAGGCTTCTGTTCCTCTAACCTTCACCCGGTTCTTTTCTCTGCAGCTTCAGGGCTGGCAGAATACGACTACCCAACTAGTGACAAAGCCCTGCTGTATGAGTATGAACATAAGGTAGGTGCAGAGGAAATCTTTTGCCCTTTATTTCTATTGCTGTATATTACAATTACATACCCCTTTCTTCCAAAATGGAGAGAGAATTATATGGGATCCTCTATGACGTTTCTCAACCTTGGCAACTTAAAGATGCATGGACTTTTAACTCCCAGAATTCCCCAGCCACCCATTCTAGCTGGGAGATTCTGGATGTTGAAGTCCACATAGATATCTTAAAGTTCCCAAGGTGGAGAAGCACTGCTGTAGAAATTGGTAGGCCACAGTTTCCACCCTTCTAGGGCTAATAGTATTTAGACTTAGAGTTCAGCAACATCTGGATAATAAAGAGAGTCAGCATAAACTTTGGTCACTAAACTCAAGCGAAGTTGATGGAGACATCTCTTAATCTTACCTTGTCCTAAGTAATTCAGAGCAATATATGTGGCTTCCCTCTCCAGTGGTGTTTATTCCCTCTTTTTTATTATGTTGTTATGAATCTTGAATGCAGTATATTATTTAAATGCAGTGATGTTTATGTAACATCAAATTATTTGTTGTATAATAGAGGTTTTGATTTTTAAGCTGATTACTTAATATTAAGGGTTAATCTCATAAGAGGTCAGATTAAGAGGTCAGATTAAGAGATGGCTCCATCAATTTTGCTTGAGACAAGTGACCAAACTCTATACTGACTCTCTTTATCATTTGATGTTCTAGATCATTGTTTCTCAACCTTGATGGCTTTAAGATGTATGGGCTTCAACTGACTGAAGCATGCTGTCTGGGGAATTCTCACACATCTTAAAGCCACTTAGTGGAAAAACTAAGCTTCTTATATGCAGTTTATTTATTTATTTAGCATATGGAATATGCTAAAGGACTGGCCTAGGGGTATTTTAAATTGGTTTTAACTAAATTTTAGTAGAAACGGCCTATTTAAATATTTATTTTTAATTATTCTCTTAAATTTTGTATTGTATTTGTATCAAACTGTTTTTAAACTGGCTGTAAGCCGCCCTGAGTCCTCCGGGAGAAGGGCGGGGTATAAATATAATAAATCCAAATCCTAAATCCTATATATGGACTAGCAATACATATTAATATTTCATCTAGATCAGTAGAACACAATGAAATATAAATGGTAAAGTGACAAAATTAGTGGACCAGAGGAATGCCATGGATATAATTTACTTGGACTTCAGTAAGGCATTTGATAAAGTAGACCACAACCTACTACTTGATAAGATAGAAAAATGTGGGTTAGACAGCATCACCACCAGATGGATTGGTAACTGGCTGACCGGCCGTACTCAGCGTGTGGTCCTCAATGGAACTGCATCTACATGGAGGGAAGTGTGTAGTGGGGTGCCCCAGGGCTCTGTTCTGGGCCCAATGCTCTTCAACATCTTCATCAATGATTTGGATGAGGGGATAGATGGGGAACTCATCAAATTTACGAACGACACCAAGCTGGCAGGAATAGCCAACACTCCAGAAGATAGGCTTAAAATACGGAAGGATCTTGACAGACTTGAACATTGGGCGCTATCTAACAAAATGAAATTCAATGGTGAAAAAAGTAAGACTCTAGAAAGAGTACAAAAAGCAACAAAGATGATTAGGGGACTGGAGGCTAAAACATATAAGGAACGGTTGCTGGAATTGGGTATGTCTAATGAAGAGAAGGATGAGGGGTGACATGATAGCAGAGTTCCAATATCTCAGGGGTTGCCACAAGGAAGAGGGAGTCAAGCTATTCTCCAAAGCACCTGAAGGCAGGATAAGAAGCATCGGATGGAAACTAACCAAAGAGAGAAGCAACCTAGAACTAAGGAGAAATTTCTGATGGTTAGAACAATTAATCCAGTGGAACAACCTGCCTCCAGAAGCTGTGAATGATCCAACCTGGAAGTTTTTAAGAAGAGACTGGACAGCCATTTGTCTGAAATGGTATAAGGTTTCCTGCCTGAGCAGGGGATTGGACTAGATGACCTCCAAGGTTCCTTCCAACATTGTTGTTGTTGTTGTTGTTGTTGTTGTTATCAATCCCAAAAGGTACTTTTTCAGGAGGCAACTGGACTTTGTTCTTCTTTGAAGACGCTTCACTTCTTATCCAAGAAGCTTCAGTTCTGACTGGATGGTGGGGAATGGAAGGATCCCACCCTCCAGTGAGAGCTGAAGAAGCTTCTTGGATGAGAAGCGAAATGTCTTCAAAGAAAACCCAGAAAGTCCAGTTGCCTCGTGAAAAAGCACCTTTGGGATAACTATGACCTGGATGACACAGACATTTTAAAAGATCAATGTTCAAATACCAGTGTCTAGGCCAGTGATGGCGAACCTTTTAGAGACCGAGTGCCCAAACTGCAAACCAAACCCACTTATGCATCGTCGAGTGCCGGGTGGGTGTGGCCCATTGGCTGGGTGTGGCCCATTGGGTGGGTGTGGCCCATTGGGGTGTGGCCCATTGGGTGGGTGTGGCCCATTGGGTGGGCATTGCTGCGGTGGTAACGGCCGACTGGGTGGGACTAAAAAGTTCAATCAATCAATTCCAACTTTGCAAGATCTTTGTTTTTCCCGCAAGAAGTTGAAATTGACTGATTGAACCTTTTTTTTTTTTTGCACACGGCGGTGGAGGCCTAAAGCGAAAAGGATTTTATAAAACCCAGCTGAAGGCCTAGGACTGGGGTGACAGCGCGCGTGCCCCCAGAGGGCTCTGAGTGCCACCTCTGGCACCCGTGCCATAGGTTCGCCACCACTGGTCTAGGCCATCTAACTATTGAAGTGCAGCATCGTTTATATTAAAAATAAAACAAATACTGGACTGGTATATGCCCTCAGCTTACAATTGGTCACAATGTGATCTACAGTTTGACGTGGGACCCCACAGTCATAGTGAGGGGAGAATACTATGCCGCATTTATACATGGAGTCCCGGCAGACACTGTGTGAGGTGCGAATCCTGTTCAGGATTGTTCATTGCTGAGGTGGTAGTTCAAAGCCTGGCCCTTTTTTTTTATATGCAGTGATATGTCCTGAGCCCATCTGTTTTCCATGTATTAACTTTGCTATGTTCAAGGAGATGATGGAGATGAGTGTGCTTTCAAATGAATAATTGCTGTCTTGTGAAGGTTGATGCATTGCCATTTTCCCATTATGTGGAGGACCAGGCCATGTTTCCCCATGTTCCAGCTTGAAAGAGGAAAATGCTTCCCTATTTAGGTTACATATTGGAGTACAGGAGCTACGCACTCTGTAAAGGATTAGATTGCAATTGTCTCATGTGACTGGAATGATTTTGCGCTAAGAGGAAGATAATGTTGCTGGATTACCCATCCAGCTTTGCATTCCCCTGATTGTATAACCTAAATCAAAAACCATCCCCCATCCATCCTACAGGTCAATGTGTCTGCCTCAGATGTCAAAGGCATGGTATACAAGTCCCAAGAAATCCAACGGGATGAACTGGTAAGTAGCTTTCAAGGCACATTCCCTTCCACCTATCAAGTGGGCTTCAGGTCCCCTAACCTTCCTTGTGAGTCATGGCTGCCTGGTCAAAAAAAGACAACAAAGTCCTAGACTGCATTAATAGAGGGATAGAATCAAGATCCTGTGAAGTGTTAATATTACTTTATGATGCCCTGGTAAGACCACCTTTGGAATACTGCATCCAGTTTTGATGAGACTCTAGAAAGATTGTAGAGAAGAGCGACAAAGATGATTAGGGGCCTGGAGGCTAAAACATGAAGAATGGTTGCAGGAATTGGGTATGTCTAGTTTAATGAAAAGAAGGAGTAGGGGTAACCTGATAGCAGTCTTCCAACATTTGAGGGGCTGCCACAAAGAAGAGGGAGTCATCCCATTCTCCAAAGCACTTGAAGGCAGGACAAGAAGCAAAGGATAGAAACTAATCAAGGCGAGAAGTAATCTAGAACTAAGGAGAAAATTCCTGACAGTTAGAACAATTTATCAGTGGAACGACTTGCTCCAGAAGCTGTGAATGCTCCAACACTGGAGGCTTTTAAGAAGAGATTGAACAAACATTTGTCTGAAATGGTATAGAGTTTTCTGCTTGAGCAGGGGGTTGGACAAGAAGATCTCCAAGGTCCCTGCTAACTCTGTTATTCATTCATAACCTAAAAGTCTGGTTCTTCAATCTAAGAACCAGACTAGATATGGCAATGGCTCCCTGCTAAATTTCAGCAGCAGCTTCTCAGGGGATCTCACTGTGAATGCACTGCCTGTGGGACTTACATTGCTCATCCCTGATTTAATACATAGCATTTAAAAACTATATCAACGTAGATGGCAGGGGTGCCCAATCTAGACTAGAATCCAACTTTGGCAGTGGGAGGGGTTTTTAAGCCTTTAATCTTTTGGGAGCAGGAGACAAGTAGTTAAAACTAAGGCCAAATGCAACGAGGATTTTTGCATTGGTTTTAATATAAAGCCCCAACCTGATCTAACCGTAGAAAAATTAACATCCAACTTAGACCAGAGAATTGTGCGAAATGCTCTTCATATAGAAACCTTTTTTTTAAAAAAAATAAGAACATAAAAGATAATAGGCAAAACTCCAGGTTCTCTCAGGTTCTCTCCAGTTCATTGTGTGTAAAAGTGAGGTGAAACTTTAAATGTGGAAAAACTTGGTAGGTTTGGGTTTGTTTTTATTTGTTTTTATTTTTTTGGTTTTTGAATTTAAATAATGAATGAGCCACCCTGAAAATGAACCCCCATCCTTGAGTAGGGTCACCTCTTCTGTGTTTGTCTTATCCTGTCTATGTGGTTGTCTTCATCTATTGGGCCCAAGCTGGAGAACTAACCAAAAAGACAAGACAAATTCTATAAAAGTTATTGCACCATCTCCTTATTCCTCTTTATAAAGTTTTATTAAGTTTTATAAGGTTGGGGAAGGGGTGGGGTCATTCTGGGAGTTGGGGTTCGGGATGGGAATCAGGATTGGGATTGGGAGAGGGATGGGAACAACAATGGGGTTGCCCCCATTAACATCTTCAAGCTTTAGCAAACAGACTATTGTCCGGGTACATATGTTCAATAACACTAATTAACATAATAATAAATAGCTATAATGAATATGAGAAACGATAATCCTAAACGGTATCAGTTAGTCAATACGTATCATTCATCTTACTGGTATGTATTCACGATAACATATCACATTCATTTCTCACTAGTTCGTTTTGCTAACCATTGGTAAAAATTATCCCACGTTTTGAAATAAACTGAGTCTTCTTTCTCTTTAATCTCTAAAGTTAATTTATCCATTTCTGCACATTCTAAAATTTTCTTAATTAGGATCTCTTCAGTTGGTAAATTATCATTTTTCCAGTATTGGGCAAATGCTATTCTCGCTGCTGTCAGTATATGCAATATTAAATACGAATTCTCCTTCTCATACTTGGCTCCTAGTATTCCTAACAGAAACAATTCTGGTTTAAATTCTATCTGTATTTTAGTCATCTTTTCCAACCATGTATGAATCTCCTTATTCCTGAAAATGCACTAATAATCAAAAACAGCAAGAACAAAATCAATAAGGTTGGCTGCAGTGCTCCTTTCACTAGTTCTATAAGGCAGTTTCATACATTCTGGTCACTTTTAATAATATACAGTATCATCTACATTAGGGTTTCCCAAACTTGGCAACTTTAAGACCTGTGGATTTCAATTCTCAGAATTCCCCAGCCAGCATAGTTGGCTGATCTACACAAATAGTATCCTCACATGGAGGAAAAAGAGGATGTTTAGATTTAGAATCCCCATTGCAGGAATACTTCTGTATGGAGACATATCTTGTACATTCATTCACATCTGATTAGACTTCATAACAAACATATGTAAATGCCAGTTTGACTGCAGCATCTAAGCAGTCCTAGCTGATTTCAGGAAGCTAATTGGAATGGGATCTGGTTCACACTTGGGTGGAAGTCCACCAGAAAATGCCACCGCTGTAGAATAACCTGGGGATTGAGGAAACAATGTAGAAAAAGGCAGTGCCAACCTTTTCCATATTGTTGTCAAGAGAACTATACGGATAAAAGAGACTATTTATAGCTCAGGATTGAACTGTGGGGTTCTTGATGCTCTCTGAGCTTGGTGGGGTTTTCATGCAGATGTTTCCTTACCAAACTAGGTAGCCTCCTCAGTGCTGTTGATGAACTGTACAAAACTATACAGACACATCCATGAAGGAATCCAGCTTGCCTTGAAAAAGACTTGGCTACAATTTTCTGTGTAGTGGCTTGAAGGGACTGCTTTGCTTACAGCTGTATATTTTAGATCACCAACATGCCTCAATTTAATCCCTCTTCAGCCACTAATTCCAAGCATCATTTCCTTTTTGTTTGTGGCTGCGTGAATATTCATAGTAGCATACTATACATACAAGAGAGGTCACGTAGTAAGTCCCACTGCTGCCAGCCTTCATCAATGAAATCAGCTTCGAGTGCCTGGGGTTTTCAGAGATACACCAATTAGCTTTTGTTTTGTTTTGTTTTGGGGCAAGGTGGATTTAAGCAAGCTTGTTGTCATGGTTCCGACAGACAGAGACAAATAAAGCAGTACTCTGAGGCTTGGAAATTCCTCAAAGAACATATTTATTAATTACAAAGTATCAGCAAGTCTGAAGACACACGTAACAATTCCCCAATACAAAGTTAAGAAATCCCATCTCTAAAACTATGCAAGCAACTACATTCCCCAATACATCTTCTTGGCAGGCTTTGCACAAAAACGCCCAGCCAGCAGTCTCAGGAGTAGCCAATGACCTTGGTTCCCATGGGACAAAAGATTATTTTGACTAGCGAATCACCTGGCAATTCCCTCTCCCCCCTTCAATGTGTCAACTGAAAATGAATAGGGAAAATGGCCACAGCCATGCTCATTTTCAAAGTTGGCACTGTGCACAGCTACAGGCCAAGCAGATATTTGACATCACCAGCTTTTTACTGGGAATTTGCTACTTCAGTTCATTTCAGATGTTCTTCTCTCTCTCTTCACAAAAACAGATTGAATGGCAGTGCCTAGCATCTCTTTGGTAGGTGCTGTTCAACTGTGTAATAATTCTGAGGTGTAGTGTTTTGTTTTTTTGCTTCTTCCTTTTCTCAGACAGCAAGGCACAATCACCTGTCTTGAATTGGGTGTTACAGCTAGCTCATATTATGTGTTATTTTGGGACTCTTGGGAGAATTCCATCTGCTGCTAGTGATTTATGAGTTTAATCTATCTGTTTGTTCTAAAGTGTCCTCTAAAGATGATTCTGTTTGTGTCACTTCTTCAGATTTATTGCCTTAGTGGAAAAAAATTTGGATCTATTTTGCCAACCTTGGCTTTGTCTTGGGCAGATGCAAAGCAGTCATTTAACTTCTCCATAATATTTCTGTCTTCCCTAAGTGCTCTTTTTACATCTTGATGGTCTAATGACACAAACCATTATCTCTGGCAAGCTTCCTGCTTCTAATGCAATCCTTTTAACATTCTTCTCCTTGGCTTTTATACCTCTATCTAGATTATATTTTCTTTTTTCTTTCTTGGCCCAACCTTATTAGGCATTTTATTATGTTTCAACTGATAGTATTTCAATTCTTTGAGGATTTTTCCCCACATGGGCAATAGCTTTAATTTTTTTTCCCCAAGGGACATACTTTTTAAATTCTATTTAGTCACTCCAATGTTTTCTTTGAAACTGTCTTTGAAGAAGTGTAGGCAAGCTCAGATTTGTCAAGTTGTGGCTAGGTTTGTGGACATTGTTTAGCATATTTCTTCTTAATGGATGATTTATAATTTGTTTTACTTCTAAACAACAACAATTGTAGGTGTTGGGAGCTACAGATATTTGTGACTTTCATGTCAAGCTCTACATCTGGCTGAATTGGAAGTAAACAGGACCAGTTTGAAGCCATCAGTTTTAATTATCTTGAGTGCTTGCAGTAGAAAGGTGATGCTTAAATCTAGTAAATATATATATAAAGCTTCAAAATCCAGCTTGCTCAGCCATTATAGAAAGTGTGGCTAGAGTAGAAGTGGGGAGTTAATAGCTCCAGGATAAAGGAAAAGCTTCAAGGCTATTCAAAGCTGAGTTGCAAAATGCAGAGAAAATAGATTTTCATATCCATATGCATATTTGGAGCCTTCTCAAAGCAGTTCATAAATATATTAAATTAGGCTTCCCCAGCTTTGGTGTCCTCCAGCAATGCTGAACATCCCGAGCTTAGAAATTCCCAGCCAGTTTGGTTTTGTGAAGCTGAAGACCCACTTGCCTGGAGGGGATGACATTTGGAGAGGTTGTAATCAATCAGGTGACAAAGTCGGTTTTAAATGGAGAATTAATTACAGGAGCAGCTTCTGCAAAACCTGAAAATAAAGAACTTAAGGAAAAGGAAGTGGGTTTGATCAAATGCTTATTTATCATCAGATCCTTGTTCTGATAATGGCCAGCACTCAGAAGAAAGTCATTTATATCCAGTAAAAATATAAGCATTATTGCATTGTTCTGTTTTTTTCATCAACTGAAATTGAAAAAGATACTGCTTCCAAAACCAGATTAAATATACTATCAGTAGTAGTTGTATCTTATTTTTGATGGATGTCTTCACCTTCATTAATAGTTGTGGGTGGCCTTCCAACTTATGATACTGAAAATGTAGAGTAAATAGAATAACAGAATATCAGAGTGGGAAGGGACCTTGGTTATCGTCTAGTCCAGCCCCCTGCTCGAGCAGGAGACCCTATACCATTCCAGACAAATGGCTGTTCAGTCTCTTCTTAAAAGCCTTCAGTGATGGAGCACCCACAACTTCTGAAGGCAAACCGTTTCATTGGTTTATTGTTGTCATTGTCAGGATTTTTTTCCTTAGTTCTAGGTTAGTTCTCTCCTTAATTAGTTTCCATCCATTGCTTCATGTCTTGCCTTCTGGTGCTTTTTTAGAGAATAAGTTGACCCCCTCTTCTTTGTGGAAGCCCCTCAAATATTGGAACATTGCTATTATGTCACCCCTAGTCCTTCTTTTCTCTAGACTAGACATACTATATACATATACATGTGGACCAGACAGTAGTAACAAAATATGGCCCATCCCTATAGAAAGTCATGGACCTCTCCCATAGATGTCGAGTTCTTCATTTGAGCCCAAGGAAATAAGTACATCTTGCTGCCCATTAGCCTTTTCATTATTGTCTCTTATTTATCAGGGACTGATTCTTGAAATCACGTTTTGTACAGATCATCTTTCCTTCTCTGGGATTCAAAACAGGGCTTCCTCTGTGAAAAAAAATGGTGATCTTTGCCTCATCAAATTGTTATGTGTGCTTTGTCTAATATCTTTACTATTCCCTCAGTTGCATGTTTAATTCCAGATCCCCACTGGTGTCAGTTGACTCTGTGCCCTGCATACATCTGTTGTAACATAAAACTTACTATACTTGGCCTCCGTCTTCTGGTGGTTGATTATTAATTCAGCTTCTTTTCTCCCCAATAATCACTGGCATTGGATTATTCAACAGGAAGTAGAGGAGACTGGTTTGCATCTCAAAATTCCCTCCAAAAGAAAATTTATCCTAGGGAGATTTCATCTTTTTTTTAAAAAAAAAAAATCATCATTCTTTCCATGCCTGAGGTCATCTCTGCTTCATATCCCATTCCACTTCGTTGCTTATGGTTTTCTTTTAATGGTGTCAGAAGAATAAGTATTTTCTCTGATTTATGGACCTATAAGAATAATAGGGAGTTGGGAGACGAAATAAGAGGTAGAAACCACTTCTCTCTATGAAAAACAAACATTAGAAGCTATAATCACAGCTTTGTTCTCTGCAAAATCCAGAGAGGCAACACACTGCAAGCTTTGGTACTTTGGTTGAGTGTTTGTGAGATTGGAAGTTGTTTTCAACAAGCTAAAATGCCAAATACAACAAATCGGCATGAAAAACAGTGTTTTTAGAGCTCCTTCAGACCCACGCAGCATTTTACATCTGAATTACAGATGCCCCAAGTGGAAATATTAACGTAAGCATTATTTGTAATCTCTAAAGTCTCTGAAAATCGTACACAACTGAACAGATGAAGGCAGATTGTTTGTAACAGTGTCCTGGGGCGTAAGAAGAAATCCAGTTCTCTATCTGCTGTGAATATTTAACAAATGCTGCAGGGATCAAAAGCTTATTTCAATTACTCCTGAACTTGGCAATGCTTGTCGTAATAGTTGCTAATCCCTTTCTCCTTAAAAATAAGCAGTGCCTTTTGTGCACAGATTCCTCAGGCTTTATGCTGACCTCAGCTTTATGAATAAATCATAAGTTCTTGTCGCAGGTGAGAGCTGAGGTAGCAAGCAAACCGTAGTCATTTCAGAATTCAGATGGTTGAGAAGCAGATTAAAAGCGAGGCAAACTGCTTCTGTAAAGTAGCAATTTCTCCACGTTGATAGAAACATACCAGGGTAAATATTGGTAAGACAGCAATAGTGAACTGTATCTCTGTAACAAGGATTATAGAATAAAGCCAGCTGAATCTAGGATTCAGTAAGGTTGAAATATCCCATTTCTGTTTAATTTATTGTGGAGTTGGCATCTTCAGAGCAAAATTAGTGCCTTGGGCAGGGGTAGGCAACCTTGGCTCTTTTATGACTCATGGACTTCAACTCCCAGAATTCCTGAACCAGCCATGAAGTCCATGAGTCATAAAAGAGCCAAGGTTGCCTACCCCTGGCCTTGGGTCTTGGAGAACTTTAACACATCCACAGCATCATTTTGAAGAAGAAAACTCCAAAGGGGGTTAAGAAGGGGAGATGGATGCTGGGTTCCTGCAGCCTAGGCAGGCCGGGGCCCAAACAGGCTGCCTACCTTTGCTACAGATCAATATTTCTCGACTTCAGCAACTTTAAGGTGTGTGGACTTCAGGTCCCAGAATTCAATTCTGGGAATTGAAGTCCACACATCTTAAGGTTGCCCAGGTTGAGAAACACTACTATAGACAAAAGACATTCTATATTTTAGAGCAGTGTTTCTGAACCTTGGCAGTTTGAAGATGTGTGGACTTCAACTCCCAGAATTCCCCTGCCAAGGTTGAGAAACACTGGTTTAGAATAACTTACTCCGTTCCCTGGTGATTAATCTTTATGGATTCTCCAAAGCCTCTAAAGCAGGGGTCTTCGAACTTGGCCCTTTTATGACTTGTGGATTTCAACTCCCAGAATGCTGGCTGAGGAATTCTGGGAGTTGAAGTCCACAAGTTATAAAAGGGCCAGGTTTGAAGACCCCTGCTCTAAAGCATTCTGTACCTCATATTTTCCTGGACTTTGACTCCTGGTCCCCACAGGCAGTGACCATGTTGGCTGACATTATGAGGTTGGAATATCTGAAAGTTACCAGATTGAAGAAACCCACTTTATAACTTTTCCTCTCTTCTTTTCTAGCCTTAATGGACATGGTAGTCTTGTTACTACACTTAGAAGTAGTAGAAGCAAATCAGACCGCCCAAAACTGAAATTGTAGAATTCCTGGGAGTTTGAAAGAAATTCCCACATCCCCTTTCTCCAAAGATTAAGTGCAATCTCAGCATGTGGCCTCCACCCAATATAAAACCAGTTTCTTTCTTCTTTTTTTTCATTTTAGCACACGTATACAGTTGCATTCAGTTCCTCCAGGCAGTTTGTAATAACAATTCAAATGCATGCAATTTAATACCACCAGATGAAAAAAAAAAAATAAGGAGCAAACAGGTAAAAGCTGACAAAATAGGGCTGAGGTGGCGAACCTATGGCACACGTGCCACAGGTGGCACGCAGAGCCCTCTCTGTGGGCACACGCGCCGTCGCCCCAGTCCAAGGCTTTAAGTCCCGTCCATGAGTAACATGCATCAAAATCTCCCCATGCAAGTGGCTTTTTAAGCTGGGTTTTATAAAACCTTTTCGCTTTAGGCCTCTGCTGCCGTGTGCAAAAAAAAAAAAGTTCAATCAATCAATCAATTTCAACTTGTTGCGGGGAAAAAAAAGATCTCACAAAGTTGGAATTGATTGACTGAACTTTATTTTTAATCCTACACAGCAGCAGAGGAAGTGATGCGTCGGAGCTGGAAAGAAGGTGCCACGTGGGGGTGGGGGGAACAGCGGGAGCAGGGCGCTCCATGCAAGGGGTGGGGCGGGGCCTGTGCATGGGGTAGAGAAGCAACACGGCAGCGGTAGCATGATGGTAAACCAGTTGCTTCCCTCCCCCTGCCAGACACCTGCCAAAGTCGCGCAGGGTAAGGTTGCTGGGCTCACCCCCGCCCAGATGCCCTCGCCTCCCCCAAGTGTTTTTTTACTAACCTGCCTTTCAGCTGCATTCCATTTCTCCGTTCGCTTCTCAGCCTTCGCCGCGTGTTTGTGGGACTCACGAGATCTCGCGAGAAGTTAGAAAGTCTGATGGAACTTTTTTTTTTTACTGATAGTCCCACAAACACGCAGCGAAGGCTGCAGTTGTAACTTTAAGCGGTCACTAAATGAATGGAATTATTCATCACATCTATATTACTGGCAAGGTGTGATGAATAATTCCATCCAGCAGTTATTAATAAACTGGCATGGGAGAAAGATGGTTCTGTCTTGATATTCTAAACCAGTGGTGGCAAACCTATGGCACGGGTGCCAGAGGCGGCACTCGGAGCCCTCTCTGTGGGCACATGTGAAGTTGCCCCAGCCTCGCCTCCCCCCACGACCCCCTCCTTTCCAGCAGCCCCCCTGAAGGAGAGTCGACCCTGAGCGTGGCCCACCCGGAGCAGCGCAGCCAAGGACATGGCAGCCAGGCAGCGTACACAAGACTCTGCCTCACACCCCATCATGCACAGTTGATGCTGAAGGGTACGGGCAGAGGGCGTGACCGCCATAGCGCTGCTGGGCTGCCTGGGCGATCTGCCTACCCGGGACCTCCGTCACTCACCGGGACGCCCGTCCGCCCCACCCCCTACCCCCTCCCCGTCCCCGCCCTGGTCAAAACCCTGTGAGGCAGAGATTTTCCAAGCGATAGTGACAAGATTTGAGACCCAAATTCGTCTTTTTAATACCGTCTCGGTAACTTCATCTGAACGAGAAGTAGGTCTTCTCTTTTTTTTTTTTTTAACATAGCTTTTCTCTTAAACCTCATTTTGTAACCACTTTCAGCTTCAGATAACCCAATCTGTCAGTAAATCCGCCTGTGTGGCTCTTTTGCGGTTGATTGAACACTCTAGCCATAAGCACACATCTGTTCTTTTATTTCTTTCAAGGGATCCAGACATCTTCTCGTAATATTATAGTACCAGTTCACCCCACCCCATTGCACCCCCATCTTGTGCTCCAGAAGCAATATTTTGTTACCAAGGCAAACGTTGGGGGGGAAAACTGAATTATCTGCCAAATGTATTTAGTTGCAGATGTTTAGACACCTAGCTGGCTGGGGAATTCTGGGAGCTGAAGTCCACAATAAAGTTGCCAAGGTTGGACATCCCTGATTTAGACAATCTGTATGATGTCATTGGGCAAAATTCTTTAATCTCTGCATTGGGTTTTGAACTCAGATTTCATTTCTTAATATCTCTGGCGGTGTTTAAACAGGTGGAGCATCCATTCCAGCGGGTTGGAAAAGCAATAATTCTAATTACTGCATGTGTGTCTTTTGTCAAAAGTCTGGAGGAAGTCTTTTCTTCCATCATCCTTCACCACTGTAGAAACAAGGTGTCTTTTTTAGCAAACATGAAGATTGTCCTAAAATCACACTGACTCTGTTTTTCCACAGGAGCCTGACACCTTGGTAACCATCAACCGAGGGGCCCTGATTGGCCTCCTCATCGTAGCAGTGGCTGTTGCCATGGTGATTATCATCAGCCTCCTGATGGTTCGCCGAAAGCCATATGGGACCATCAGTCACGGCATTGTTGAGGTACCTTTGGGGGGGGAAGCTATCTGCTCTTGGGGTGCAGTCAAATTTCAGGGATTGCAGGTTTTTTAGAAGAATTTCAAACTATATAAAAGCTTCTGAATCCTTTCGCTCACATCAGGTTTTCTCCCCTCTCCACTTTAATCTATCTGGGAGCAGTATCATGTGAAGGAGAGCACGGTCTGCTGTCCTGATGCATGGCACAGATAGAAAGCACATGGTGGCTCCCTTAGAACTGGGGCTATTGTAGCTTTTTCCTTGGTGCATTGTTCTGCAGACACCCAGGAGAAGAGATTCCATTGAATGATATCAACAAGAAAGGAACACATATATATTTTATATTTATGTTTATTATTGCATATTAGAGTTAAAGTATGTTAATATTTGATTGTATTATGTTTGGGTAGCTTTATTTAGATTTGGGATGTTATGTGCTTATCCCTGTATTCAGTTCTGGGAAGTCCGGGGGGCGGGAGGGGGGAAGGGGATGAAGGGGGTAGAGGTATATAAAATTTGGTGTATTAATATGTTACAGAGAAATAATGTAATTTTTTCTTTGTGAAGAGAAGGTGGTCGGCTAGTACCCCCAAACTGCATCCGAAGGTTGAGGAAAAGAAGGAGGTGGGATGTGTAGGGTAGTTGGAAGAGAAAGAGGA